>NW_026782283.1:0-110000 GCF_031769215.1 Ylistrum balloti | reverse complement strand
GACCCCTCAGTGATGCTACATCATACAGCTGCTTCGTCCTTCTAGGACTCGTCAGTGATGCTACATTATAACTCATTTTTAATTTTGAATTTTGATGTACTCCTTAGCATTTTGGTATTTTTAGTCATATATGCTACTGTGCTGCTCTCTTAAAACACGACAAGTAAATGATTGGAAATACGATTACGATAGTGGCTTGTAATGACGTCATATCACTTGAATAGTTCTTCAATATCAACTGTTCTATTTTCTTGTAACTTGTCAATTTTGTAATTAAGAGTCTCCGTCTTTTCTATGTTTGTTGTTGATGCTTTCTTATTGCTTTTTTTGATTAATCTTGCACGTTATGTATATTTGCTAAACAAAAACACCCGCTGTATTATGTACCTATAAACTGATGCAGTAAGATATGACGGTTTGACGTTCCGAAGCTTTACAGATAAACAAGTGAAAAAAAAGGATTTGGTATCATGTAACTGCTACCCGGTTTGTATTCAACTTTAATTGCTTACGTTTTGTTTACGTTTCATTATATCTATATTGTCTTCAATAAATCACCAATATTTATCATCTTTTATATACATACGCCATATAAGTAAACTCATTTACTATCGTTTAAGACTTAGAATTAACCTAGGGGTCACTGAGTCGGGTGTTGATATACATACGTTATGTAAGCATATAAACGTAATATATTTTAAGACTTAGAATTAATCTAGGGGGTCGCTATGTCGGGTGTAAATATACATACGTTATGTAAGTATATACACGTAATATCTTTTAAGACTTAGAATAAAACTAGGGGTCACTGAATATACATAATGATGATAAAACAATATCCATTAATTACAGTCCGAAAATTATGGTGATCAAACTTGTCGGAGCTATCATGATGTTGATCCGTTGAAAACTGCTTGTGATATTAAGCGGATACTGTTAATGTAATTAGATAAAGGGCCATAACTCTGTAAAATTTGTGCCGAAAATTTCGGCTATTGAACTCCTCCGAGCAACCATAGTAATGAACCTTCCTAGAAAGTTTGAAGATTTGATTTATAACTTCTTGCGATATCGAGTGGCCACTGTTTTGGTAATTGAACAAAGGGCAATAACTCTGTGAAATATGGTTAGAAAATCACGATGACCAAACCTGTCCGAGCTATCATGGTAATAAACTTCCATATGAAGTTGACCTGTTGAAAAATACTCGAGTTATTACGTGTGCCCGCCAGCCAGTCCGCTCACGTGATCACGTAATGCGTCTTCTACGGACGTATGAAAATAGCAAAGGAGAAAGATCAGTAATTTTTTGTTTTGAAGCTTAATGTAAGAAAAAACATTTCATTTTTTCATTTCATAACGTATGTCTGTCTCCAAAGGTCTATATGTAAAATATTCGTTTGTATTTATTTCTGTTGCCCTCGATTACCGATTTGAGAGAGAATACCAATGAATGTATGTATACACATTGCATCTGGTTAGAGAGTATAAAAGGTCTGATCGACTGTGTTTGTGTTTATATGATGAAGCTATAGCATGTGAGATATTAATTTTACTACATAAACATGTAAGAACACCAGAAATGTGTATGAAGGTTTATACCAGGAATTAATTACTTCCGCCTTTAACTAATAACAGTGTTTAATTTCGTGCCCTGTTTGTTTGGTTTAGTTTTGACCACAAAAAGAAAATAAAATCAGTTGAATAAACAACAGAAACAATCTTTCAAAATCCTGCTGGTTTAATGACAGAGAAATAATGTTGGGAAAGAAATATATACAAATATAATAGAATATCATTAAAGATTTGTGTTAAAGAATGTTAAAAGTTAAGGTATTGTCCTTTTATTTTTTCGTGGATTGGAAATTTTCACGCGGATTCCAGTGAACCAGGAATGGTAGTCCAGAAAATATTCGGGTACGAGGACTTAATCAGCAACAGGAAGTCAAGTTGTTTTACGCCCGCAATATGTTTGCTGTTGAATAAAGGAAAATTATGCTTTATTTGAAACGCACATCATATATATTTGATATATCTTTTTCAATAAAGAAAAAATATTCAAAATAGCATTGACTAAACTATATCAGTATGAATGTCTTTTACTACAACCCCAAATACATTAAAGTTCCAAAATTTGTTAATATTATGTTACAAGATCTTTTAGATCATCAATAAGCCATTTGCATGTAGTGTGTAAACATGTGTAAATAATAATATCCTTGTCCATTTTTGAAAAATATTTACAAAATGTTCAGGCTAATGATTAATTGACTTTTAATTATCAGCAAATGTTAAATACCCTGTGAAAAAATTGTGATATCAACATATTTTGCATCGAAAATATCAAACTCCCTGGTGTTTATTGCAGATTTAAAGTTACTTCCTGTTAGCCCAAAATATCTCATTTTTTAAATTATTTAATCGAGTGGAAATGCGTTCACTATCATTATGCATTCTCTCCTACCACTGCGATTTCAAGGTACATATGAAGCAATCCGGTTTTTACAGAAATAAAGATACCAGAGTATTTGCATACTTATACTATTTAATCAGAAATATACAGAGGAAATTTGGTAAGTATCCATTTTGCTTTATCAATGGTATATATTGGTAATAATGATGCTATTCAAAATCTTTATCATCAACAGTAATTTGATAATATTCAATAAAAAAATGTTTGCTCAATGTTTGTTAAAGAAAGATAACTGCAGACAACTTGAATTGACAGTTAAATAGACTATATTGGGGCAGGTAAACCTTGTACATTGTCCATGTGTGGTCAGATCATCTGATTTAGCCATGATATACTCTGATCAGTTGTTGGATAATTCCTACGGTCATTAACGTACAATTATTATTGTTATATAAATACTGATTACACCACGGAGATTTCGTCCTTCTAGGACTCGTCAACAAGTATTCATTGTATATCTTTTGTACTGATCTCATATCCGTAGAGTGAGACACAACATTATACAGGTGTGTTATCAAATGACGTTGATATTGTGCCATATAAGCACCAAGAAACAAAAACAAAAGTTGTAATTAAATGTCATGATTTAAATTTCGATTTTGTTCTGTTTTTTAAAAAAAATGTCAAACTCAATTCAAAGACACTGATAAAAAAAAATCTAAAAATTATCATCTATATTAAATTTTTTATATATATGTTGTTATGGGTCATTTGTTTACGTGAGATATTAATTCAATATTGAATGGCCTGTTTCCAATATCACGATTTTCGTGAAAGATGTCGTCAACTCACAGAAAAAAAATTATAACACGGAGTTTTGAAAGGTTAATGAAAATTATCGGGATAATTTAGTGAACTCATTTGGAAATATTCTAGTTAGTTTGTATGTTCCTTTTTCCATTATTGTATACATTGTTCTTATTTGAGAACGTGGCATTACGTACTTGAATTGATTAAATTTACATGGCGGAGGTCGTCGACTAAATGAAAAATGCGTACTCTTAATGAACACCTAATCCTATTCTCCTTGTGGTTTTATTTTGTCCTAGTTTATTGCTTTTGAGTAAATTTATGATGACACTTTGGTTTCTTCACAAGAGAATTCCATATATTCGATACATACCTGACTTCATTTTCTTTTTCAGAAAGTTTCTAATATTGCTCGGCAATTCTCTGGGTGTCGAAGCAGTAGATCGAACAACAAGGGATAAGGCTGCAAAACACATTAAAGATATTTGTATAATTTGTGTTACTAGAACATTTTGCGTAAATAGGAGATAAACATGGATCAAATATAGCAAAATTGCGGACATTTCCTCTTTTTATAAGGTTTCCAATCAATCCTCCAGCAGAAATGTACATCCCGAATCAAAGAAGAAATATATGGAGGATGAAATCATAAAAATTATCGAGTTTTTGGTTGACAGCATCTTCGTGTTTGGTGGTAAGATCTTCAAACACGCTATTGGCATACCTATGGGAACCAATTGCGCCCCTCTTTTGGCTGACTTGTTTTGTTTTCATACGAAGCTGAAGTTATTGAATAGCTTATCAAATTAGGTCACAAAATCCTTTCAAAGTCGTTTAATTTCACCTTCAGATATATTGATGACGTCCTGTCTTTAAATAACAAGAAATCTATTGACTACGTCCATTGTATACCTCGACCAGAACTGGAAATGAAAGATACGACAGAATCTTCTACATCGTCTGCTTATCTTTTCATACAACGAAGTCAACATGGATAGGTGTCCATCAAGTAGTATGATAAACATGGTGATTTCAATTTCCATATTGTGAATTTTCCATTTCTGATTAGCAATATACCTGCATTTCCAACCTATGGTATTTCCATGTCACAGTTGATTTGATATTCAAAGGCCTGTTCCAATTATCACGATTTTCGTGCAAGAAGTCGTCAACTAACTGACAAACTCGAATGCAAGTTGATGAAAATCATGGGAAAGTTTTTTGTTCGCCATGGTGATCCCATGGAGAATTATTCTATTTCTTTTGTGCAAAATGAACCTGGACATATTTGATGCTCGTTAGTTGGCCTTGTGATTCCGTTGTTGTATACCTTGATCTCATTTAAGAACGTGGCATTACTTACTTGGATTGATCAAGGTTTACATGGTGGGTGTCGTCAATGAAGCAGAAGAAGCTTACTCTTCCGGAACACATGGTCTTATTCTCCTTGTACTTTTCAAAAAAATCTCCGTGTAACCCTTTCTTTTATTCATATTTTGGCCTTGTTTTATGGAATCTAAGTTTGATTTATGATTATGTTGTCATGTTGGTATTTTCTTGATGTATTTCATTTCTTTCATGAAAGTTTCGTATCATGAGAAGAATAGAAATATCTCCTAGTTTATGAATATAATTCCCTTTTACTAGCTTTTAATAACAAAAATCAATATCAGATTTGTGCAATATCACGCTGGAATGTCCTAATACATCCTTGCTACACTTTGTACCGCTTACCTTGTCATAAGCTATCTATAAAATCCAATAATAATGACGTTTAGGGTATTACTAAATGCTTCTTATTGAATGAAGTCAAATTCGAACGATGCGAAAGATATGATGTTCCATAGAAATAAAATAAAGGAATAAAAAACCTTTCTTTTCCAAGTTTGATACCCTTCTCTTCAGGTCGTCAGTGAGTTCGCGATTGAACCCCTCCGCTTTGTGGGACGCTCGATCTGGAAAAATATCGCAATAGTTTTCTTGATTATAAACAGACGTTATTCCATTCCAAATCCTTAAGAATAGGTACTGATAAAGGTTTTGTTTCAGGTTAGTAGACACGTAATAATGTGAATACAAATATATTTGCCTTTTTTTGTATTTGTATTATATCTATTTATTGCGAAATAAGACAATGAATCGTTTATATGAACATAAATTACATAATTCATTTGATAGATCCTACCAAAACATTGATAAAAATTGGATCGTCGAGCTTTTTGTACAGCGGTAAATCGATAATTTTTTTCAGGATAACATAATTAAGTTTCTGATATCAAGACATACTCTTCATTTCTCCAATTTTAAACTATCATATGCTGAATCAATTTATGACCAAACAAACAAATTTCAGGAAGTCTAAAAATGTATCAAGATAAGAACATATTATCTCCCTTTTTCGAATCGTGTTGATATAAATAAACTGTACAATGTTGACCAATGTTCAATCCTTCACCACATTTATATTGTAAATGGTTCATTACATATCAATATGACAATTCAGTTAAGCATCTAACCTGATATATGCCAGATACTGAAACATAAAAAGGTTTGTGTAGTACTCAACGTTGAAAAAATATTTTGGTCTATCGGGGACCCGTCAGATTCACAGATCCATTTTAGACTGTGTTATTCATTAATCTATAGAAAACTACGGTATTCAGTAAGTTTTAGGAGACTAAGCTATTCCCAAATATATAATAGACTATGCTATTCAAAGATATATAATATATTACGCTATTCACAAATATATAATAAATTACGCTATTCACAAATATATGATAGGCTACCCTATTCACAAATCCATAGAAGACTACGCTATTTGCATGTCCATAGGAGACCACACTCGTCAAAGATAAATAGAAGACTACCCAATTCATACATCTCGAACTTTTTGATGTGGAAACGGGTTAAGCTTGATAAAATCGATAGAAAAATCGCAACAACATGAACTGCGTTTATGACTGGACTTATTCCATCCTTCAATTAATTTTATATATTTTGGATATTGGACATTTCTCCAGTTCTCCTTACTAGTTTGTGCATATTCCTATATCGTGCTCAAATGTACTTTGCAGCATAAAAAAATATGTGTATATTCCTTCGAAATGGCTGATATACATAATGGTTGAAAGCGTATTTACGTATTTTGTGAACACAGTTTTAATTTTATATACTTTCGTTAATGGTCAGTTAATGGCATAGCTAGCAGGTTATGGCATTTTTGGGTTAGCCAAAGTGACGTTATTGGAAACTGATTATATTTAATATTACCTTGCAAGTGTGCGAGGATTCTCTTAGCAAGAACTGTAATTTCATTATTTTCTTTCTTTTCTTTTAGTTCTGAAAATAATAAAGAAAATATGCAGTAATTTAAACATTTTACTTGCAAAATGGTTGATTTATTTATCATACATAAGTAATGTATTTAAGCGCAAATTGGTCTTCAAACATATACTGAAATAAATACATTACTCTTTATCTCACCTAAATCGTATTTTGAAATTAAGGATATTTACAGTGAAACTCATTGATATGACACAAGCGTCATTGAATTAAGGATACTTACTATTGATAGATTTGGCTGAAACGGACACCGTTAACACCAACAGAAATAGCAACCCAACGCTCACTGATGCGGCCATGACTACAACACGGAGCTAAAGTGGTAGTGTGATGTTCTAAGGAAAAGGTATGAACATTATGTAGTGTAATGGGGTATGTTTTAACCGATCCTAGGTAATTACATTTGAAAGGGTAAGTTGAATTAGCCGGTTGACTGCACAAGTCATAAACAAACATAGTAGTTAAAAAGAATGGTGACAGATCTAGACCAAGACAGCTGTTGATTTTGGTTTCTGTATATATATATATAATGCATATTGTTGTTTGTCAATTTCTTAATAAATTATCAATTATTATATCAAAGATTCGCTTACATGGATATAGCAAACTTGTAAGATATAGTTACATGTATATGTAAGATGTATAAACAAGGTGGTATATGTATTTTATTTACCTATCTCTAAGGTTAGATCTCGGAATGTCGTTCGCAGGACGCGAGCTTATTTACTTCAAATGCCAGACAAAATCAATTTAATATTTGACGGAACGTGACGTTATTTTCATAATATTAATTCCATTTTGGTGTCAGACCTTTTCTCGAAACTCGTATTTTCACAGTAAACTACAATTTTCCATTCTATGTTTTTCACACGGTCTTTATAATTCAAGAGAAAGTTTAGAATATACTTTTTTGTGGTTTCTTCTTTTCGCTTTGTTCGGGAATGGAATGAAATCACGAAAATCGACACCGTGGAAACATGATCAATTGAAAATGTCATAGACCATGTTATGACGTCCATAAAAATGCATCGTTTTTATAACTTTTTACAAACCAAAACAACAAAAATTAAAAAAAACATGGACAAAAGGACACACATAACAGTTTAATATTTCCCTGTACATACACAATTGATTTTGACATTTTTACCTGTCAGATTATAGCATTACGCTGTTAGGTCTTCTTTCTAGTCCCCTGGGGCTTACTTGCTACTTTTAAATGCCGATGAATAAAAACGCAATTCATCATTTGGGCCATTCAGTTTAGTAAGCTTTTTTCAAGTCGATACTTTAATCTTGGGTGCACATCTGATGCTATTCAGAACGTCAAATTTTGGAGTAAAAATTAGACAAATATAAACTATCTAGAGATTAAGGGTGTGGAGGTTATAACTGTCAAAAGCGGATAAAGTGGGCAGGAGTCACAGAATTTAACGGATAACCCATTTTACCATCACACAACTTTATAAGTGCTGACAAACTACCCTACCCAACCTCAGAATAACTGGACGCCAATTATCCTACCCACCAAAAGGGGATAGTAATATTTAATCAAGGATTGGAATTAGTGAACCTTCGTTTTTTGGTTTAATAGGATGCAGGTTGATGGAAATTATCCTATTTACGGTCGTCAATGAAAACACTCTTTTTATATGAATCTTGACCTGATAGAAGATCTTTAGTATATATGGTGTTTCCGTTGTTATTTTCCTTGTTCTCATTTGGAAATATGATACTATTTACTTGGATTTACCAAGATTTGAATGGCAGGTTTTGTCGCTGAAGCAGGAGCTTTCCCCTCCGGAACATCTGGTCCTACTTGTACTTGTTGGGAGTCTATGTGTAAATATTTCGTATGTTCATATCTTTATATGTTCATATACCCTCGAAGAAAGAGTCAGTCAGCAATCTCTATAACGTGTATTATTGATTGATAACCCATTCTTTTTTTTAATTTTTATATGTAATTACGATATACAATGTATGTTTAAGAATTTAGAACTCCCTATTTTCAATACAAAAGTTTGCATAACAATAACTTCATGTGATGTTTAGGAAGAAAAACAATGAAACAGATGTTAATTTGAATCTTTTCTTTATTTCGTTTATTGTTTCAAAGTTTTGCAGTATTAGTTTTATTATCAATATTGCCGTAATGTTTACAATTTTCATGTAAATGTGGTTTTTTGTCGTGATTGGGACATTGGATTAGATACCAAAATAGAAATATATTCATCAATGCAAATTTCAATTATTATCTCGCGAAATGTAAATAAAATGACGATACTGATAGATTTAAACTTTGTACACACATGCGATAACATGAATTATGGGTAAACGAACGATGAAGCATTTCCATACGTATGTTTATTTGTATAAAAATGATACATAATCTGATAGCAACTCCCTGTAATTCAGTACCATTCACTGACCACGTCATTGGAATATAGAACAGTTCTCACTCAGGTTAAAGTCCAATTTTCATTTTCTCTAAACGATAGATGTTTAAGATACGAATTTTAAAGGGACGGCAGTGACAGTTACCTATTCGAAGATCATGACACAAAAATTTGAATTAAAAATGTAAAATGTAAAAGTGTAATTTGAGTTTTCTCTCCTAGATACCGCATCGCTTAATTCATGCATGGTGAGAAACATTCGATCTAAGTATTGTTTACGTTTGAAATTTGATCTCTTTCAATATCTAATTATAAAAAACAATTGCATGTTTTGTAAATTCATTATAATGGCATACCTATATTTTTTCTTTGATTCATTCTAATCTTCTCTTTATTTCACCCTAACAGTACAAAGAATAGCTGAAGCTCATTTGAAGAAATATGGTAGTTCTACATCTCAGCATGCAACAGGTCCTTTTGGTCATTGAGAAATCGTTTGAAGAGTTTAACGTGAGACATTGAGTCTTGGTTAAGGTCGTTTATTTGAACAAAGTTGGTAATCATTTATCTTAATATCTCAACATGTTACTGGAGAAATATCAGCAACCTTGTTTCCTGAGGAGAAGTTGATGGCAGATTTTAACACATTTGATCTCTGTGGCCTTGGAATTAGGTTTAGGAAATGCATTTGAAAGAATATTGTGGCCTTAAACCTCAGCATGCTACTTGCCCAAAATCAACATAATAGGCCGTTTGTTTATAAAAACGTGTTAAAGTTAAAAAATTTCAACACATTTGACCCAAGCGACCTTGAAAGTTGGATAAGGTCATTCATTTTAACGAAATTGGTAGGCCTATATCACGGCATGCCACTGCCAAATGATCAGCACCTTGGGCCTTTTGTTTATTGAGAAGAAGTCATTTGATGGAAAGCTTTCGCACGACGCACGACGACGGACGGAACAGAATAATTATAGTCAGATGATTTAACATGATGTAACAACCACGTGTGAGCGATTGTAAATTCATTATCAAAATGACAAGAAAATACCCACATGTAAAGAAAATCATAATCTTAATTCAAAAAGTCAATAAACGTACAGGCGAATAAGATCAGGTGGTCGGTCCGGAAGGGTCTTCGTCTTTTGCTTCATCAACGACACCTGCAATGTTAATATTGGTAAATCTAAATAAAATAAGTAACGTCACGTGCTCAAATGACAAGAAAGTGTACAACAACTGAACCAACAGGCAAACAAACGAACATCAAACACATCCAGCTTTCTACCATACAAAGACATAAATCTTGACAACGATCGTAAAACTTTCCCAACATTTCATTAAACAGTACGTATTTCGATATCCTGTTCGACATTCTTATCACAACTCAAAATAACTTGAATTAATGCCCTTTTAAGATAAGTATTCATTAACGACATACTCGGTAGTTTATATCTCACGCGACATTGTGGATGTGTAGATACCCGGGGAAAGTAAAAGGAAATGAGTTGCACGGCGTGACTAACAACTACGCATTAGTGATCAGGACATTAGTTATAGGAAAACCATTCAGCTATGAAGTGCCTATCAAAAACATTTATTCAAGCAGTGAGAATGAAATCATATTATAGTATACTGACATTTGACAACATTTTCACTTTCATTAAGAACAGTTTATGAGGTTAACAAAACGACGTCGTTAGAATATAAATGTGTGTTTTTCAAGGTGGCTTATTTGACCTTCAAGCTGCTAAGATGTTAAGTTATTTCTCAATCATAAAGTTCTGAATTTTCCCATCATCATACGTATATAACTGACTTCATTGCGATGTAAATTACCTAATGATTTTAACTTTTGTATAAATATGTAATCAGACATTTTAACGATGTTTAAGAGAGAGCTGACACTACATTCACACCAGGAGCAAGCTTGTACAACATGGTCAAGTCTGTTTATCTACAATTTCATCGCGAGTGTATTATATAGCTTTGGAAACGAATTCCAATTTTAAAACTGGTAACAGACAGACCATTTCACAACAATATTCATATTATATTGAATATATTAAACAGGTTCAATGATTTGGAACGACACTGGCCTGTAGGCAAAATATATACTGTTAAATTATTTGGCACTCTTCATACATGAATATTGAATTATATTATCAAGGAATTCAATTTTTCACAAAGTAGTAAGTATCTCTTCTGAAAACCATGAAAATTAAGGTACGCGAAAATAAGAATTTATAGTAATTATCGAACGAAATAATGCAAAGGTTGACTCTGAGAGTATGCTTCTGTATTGATCAAATACATAATATTCATATATATAATATATATACATATATATTATATATATACATATATCTAAGCAAAACAGTCGAATGCACTTCCGTGTATAAGACAGATCTACACGAAGAGCATAATGCTTATCTGCCTATAGTCATGTGACGTTATTCTCCTAAATCAGAGTTGTTATTACGTTTGATGTATAACGTATTTACGACATAAATATATTGCAGAGTATATTGTTAGGTATCGTAGGGTAATGATATGGTTATAACGAGATTATAACGAATATTAAGCATACATATCATAATGCATAGTTATCTATACTTAGCTGAAACCAAGTTCGCGATGATAAAGACAATACAAGCTTAACTGCTGTTGATGTGATAACCATTAGTGTTTTATTCAATCATTTACTACTTATGGTTCTAAAGACGTCGGTCCGATATCCTTTAAACAGAAGCTCTAAATAATGTACACAAGCAGACGTTTATAGGGAAGTTTTATGAACACCATGATATTTTATCTTTTGTGAGATATGAAGCTTGATATGATAAATGCTCGTTATTATACATAGTGGTTTCCTTGTTTTTTTCTTTGATCTCATTGGGTAATATGATAATACTTACTTGGAATGACCAAGATTATCATAGCGCGTGTCGTCGATGAAACAGAAGACGCTTACCTTTCCCGATCACATGGTCCTACTCTCCTTGTAGTTTATGATATGGTAGCAGTACACAGTTTCTCGGTGTGGCCATGGGTGATTTTTTTGCTCATTAGATTACCCCATTATAAAGGTTTTAATTAAAAATGAAAAAAAAATCCTTGCTAAAATTGGTTCTGTCATGTTAAAGTGGACAATGTGGGGTTTCATTTTTTTCAGGATAATATTTTAGCTTTGTGTTGGAGATTACTATTTGGGCAGTCTCGAATCTGTGTCTACGCACCAAAAACTAGCTTTACAGGAAGTGAAATTTTCATAGTGTTCACATGTGGTCATGTTATGAAGAATTTCCGAGTTGGAATTTGCTGAAATGTAAGTACTTTGTTACCATGACAGTGTTGTTGATTGTAAGATAGGTGTTTAGAATTAAATTTCTCCTAGAAAGTTGTAGTGTTGGGTTGGAATTAGCAGTATTTTTGCATTTTTAGCATTTTTTCAGTAGGTAACCATGACAATCAAATGTCAGAAATCAGAGGAAATTTTTTTTTTACACAAATTTCATCTCTCTACTGTTAATGTAATTGTTATATAGTTTATAAATATATATACATGTAATGATGTATTTTCCATAACCAATCTGCTATACCTGTATATCTCAAACATGACAAATAATTTCAGGAAAAATGCAAATTAACTGTTTACTGCTACCTTATAGCACATTAAAAAAAATTATTTATTTAAAATGTGCTTTACTATGTTTGATTAAGTTTAATCCTTTCCATAATTGCTATAAATACATAAAAAACACACTGAAACTTGTTCATAATGATTTTATTTTAATTTCATCAGGGGTGCATAAAGGGAGGTAATTTGGGTGCTCTTGTGGGTGAGAATTTCAGCTGTTTTCAAAAGGCTTGGTGTCAGTTTGAAAACTGTTTTACAGTAGGTAACAGGTATAAAATAAGTCAGTAACAACCTTAGAATGTATTTAGACTGGATTATAGGGCAATTCCAATAGTTTAAGGTGTGGTATCCATGGTAACTAAGAAGGAAAGTATGAGTTTTTGAATTTTGGATAAATTCTCTGTTTTGATGATTTTTACTCAATAATGTGTGTGTATTTCTCATAGATTGGGCATACAATCATGTTAATATTGTCATAAAATTACATTTCCATAGTTACTGCTGTAAAAAATACTGTTTTTCGAACAATATTGCAATGTTATAGGGTTTCTAATATTACACTTGAAGAAGGGTGGGGGGCAGTAATCATAGGTGTTTGTGCTGTCATACACATGACATTTAAGAATATCTTATGTCATATCACTGTTAATTACTTTCGAGAAATGTGTCAGATGCTAATTTAAAGTTTTTGTGGGATTTCTAGCCTTCACTATGACATCACAGTGCATTGGTGAAGCCATCATTAGCAATTGATGACGTCATAGTAATGATGACATCAGCTGTTACCATGACGTCATAACATCAGACTTTATATATGTAGTATCAATCTGCTTTTCAGTTATCTAAATTCACAGAAGCACAAACTACTTGATTCAGTTTCAATTGCAACTTTATTCAAGTAAATTTAAGACTTATTGAGGTTTTAATTTTTCAAATTACCTCCCTTTCTTCCTAATTTGAGAGCAGAATTGGTCAAAACACACCATGCGGGAAAATCTATATTACTCGATAGCTATTCGAGATACACAGTAAAGCGATATATCATTTTGTTCGTGTGATCATTTTCGAGACACTCAGAGGGATTTTAATGAAATTAAAAAAACTAATTGTGATGTATAAGGTAGCAGTACACAGTTTCTCGGTGTGGCCATGGGTGATTTTTTTGCTCATTAGATTACCCCATTATAAAGGTTTTAATTAAAAATGAAAAAAAAACCCTTGCTAAAATTGGTTCTGTCATGTTAAAGTGGACAATGTGGGGTTTCATTTTTTTCAGGATAATATTTTAGCTTTGTGTTGGAGATTACTATTTGGGCAGTCTCGAATCTGTGTCTACGCACCAGAAACTAGCTTTACAGGAAGTGAAATTTTCATAGTGTTCACATGTGGTCATGTTATGAAGAATTTCCGAGTTGGAATTTGCTGAAATGTAAGTACTTTGTTACCATGACAGTGTTGTTGATTGTAAGATAGGTGTTTAGAATTAAATTTCTCCTAGAAAGTTGTAGTGTTGGGTTGGAATTAGCAGTATTTTTGCATTTTTAGCATTTTTTCAGTAAGTAACCATGACAATCAAATGTCAGAAATCAGAGGAAATTTTTTTTTACACAAATTTCATCTCTCTACTGTTAATGTAATTGTTATATAGTTAATAAATATATATACATGTAATGATGTATTTTCCATAACCAATCTGCTATACCTGTATATCTCAAACATGACAAATAATTTCAGGAAAAATGCAAATTAACTGTTTACTGCTACCTATGTTTCTTTCTTTCATATTAATTTTATCACATTTTCATTGAATTTGTGTTTGAATTCAGATTCTGTTAACATTTAGGTATTTGCTTTACTACTTTTAAATATATGTTAGTTTATTTGGTTAGATTAACCAGTCATGGAAAAATCAATAACATGTTGAGAGTGCTGTGTATTTTGGCCTCTGTGACGTCGAAGGTGATCAGTGAGATATAGTTCACTTCGTGTGTCATATCATTTAACTTTAGGTCATATCTAGGTCAAGTATTGGTTTTAGAACTTACGGTTCAGAAGACGAAGTTTTACAACAGTATGACACCAAAACATAGCCAAATCAAGGTACTCATTTATTAGATAAAAAGGTCATAATAACAAGATAAAAAAGTTAAAAATTATAAGAATTATATTGGACTTTCAAAAGTTTGTGCAAAAGACACACACGTGAATAGTAGATGCGTATGCAGAATTCGGTACGATCAAACAATAAATCAAAATTGATCATGCAGCTGTTTCCTCCTTCTAGGACTAGCTAATTATGTGAAATGTTAAAACCTAGGACACGTCTGAGAAATATCAGACTTGGTCTAAATAAATATCAAAAACAGACGGGGAGCTACATTTCCCCCGAAATTCAGTAACTGTTTTTGAATGATTTCAAACGACGTCAGGTACTTGTGTAGATCGAGATAATTTTCATGGCAAAATTCGATCTAGACACGCAAATAGACGGTGGGAAATTTTACATCACTTTACAATCTCTTGAATTACAGTTAAATTAAGGCACATGCAGTTAAATTCCCATGAATCTATCTGAATTAATAAAATTCAAAGGGTATTAATTAACAAGTAACAAAACATTAAAAATTAACATACATCATAAAAAACATGTAGAATTTGAAATAGAGTAAACAAACAAATAAATAAAAAAATATCAATCAAATTGTTAAACATTCGCCACATTTGGCAACTTTCGCGAGTCAAACGTAAACACGTCCTGATACTAAAAGACATTTTACACACACTTGTCTCATTATTTTACGGACTAAATTTTCGCGGTCGTGTATTTCATTATTGTTGTTTATTTACCTTTGCATTAATCCATTGTAATTATCCCACATATTCGGTGGATCGCAAATTTTCCACGTTACATGGTAAGATCAAGTTATTTACATCATATCGGATTTATTGCAGACAAATGTCACGTGATTTAACTCATCGATTTCAATGTCATATACAAATGCGGAAAGCCATTCTCACAGCCGTGTCCCATTATTCCTCTGTGTTCGGGTACTATTCTCGACCTGCCTTCGCTTCCTACGTAGATCTAAAAAATATCATTCTCTGGATGTTAATTAATCAACAGGTTATTTAATTGGTTATGCAAATATTTAATCATTTCCATTCGGAAAGTGTAACTATGTACATCTCCGAGACTAATACACAACCGTGAACAGAAATCCTAAGCAATTAAGATATGGTATATTTCCAAAACAGTTTTACAACATTATATGGAAATCGTATAAAACCCTATATGATGTGGATGCAATACCATACAAAGTATAGATCTTATATAAAAATTCAGTTCTTTTTATATTTAAACTTCATCAGCTAAATTCAGTTTAAAAAAAAAACTTATACTTACTCAAAGATTTTTTTGACTTCCTAGGACGAGTTTTCGGCTTGCTGTAAAAACAAAAGAATAATAAGATGATGGAGGAACGGTGTCATATTCACAAATACTGGACTAGAAACGGTGTCATATATACAGTGCTAAAATATCTTGGTCACCATGACAACCACATTACTTACAGTTTATCTCTTGGATATTGATACTTAGAAATATGATATTGACACCATGACTTAATGTCGATAAAAAAAAATCAGTAAGGAAATACCAACATGTCAACATAATCATAAACCAAACACAAACTCAGAAAATCTATGGCAAAATATGAACAAAAGTAAGATTTATGTGGAGTCTGCTGAAGAAGCACACAGAGATAAGACCAGATGTTTCGGAAGAGTAAGTGTCTCTTGTTTCATCGACGACCCACGCCATGTAAATCAATGTGAATCCAGGTAATGTAACGTTCTCAAATAAAAAAACAAGGTATACCACAGCGGAACTGACAGACAAATTGACGAGCAACAACCAGCTTCATATAGAATATTTCTAAATGAGATCACAATGACTGCCATAAAACTTCCCCATACTTTTTATCAAGCTGCATACTTTGAAACTCTGTGGTATGAGTTTGTGAGTCGGATGTCGACTTTTTGCACTTCGGGAACGTGCCTTCGATTATTACTCAGATAAATATTTTATTCCCAAAGTATAGGTGACAGAGTAGGTTATCAACATAATCTGATGAGGCATTTTGATATTAACATTAACGTATCTGATCTGATACCTTAAATCGACATTTCAGCCAGTTTGACTTGTCTGGTCTGACACACTAGATATTCAATATATTGATCTGATCTGAACACCTCAAATCGACATTTCAGCCAGTTTGACTTGTCTGGTCTGACACACTAGATATTCAATATATTGATCTGATCTGAACACCTCAAATCGACATTTCAGCCAGTTTGACTTGTCTGGTCTGACACACTAGATATTCAATATATTGATCTGATCTGAACACCTCAAATCGACATTTCAGCCAGTTTATTCAATATCTTGATCAGAGTAAATATCTAATTCGACATTTTAACAGTCAGTCTTAAACGCAATATTGACCAATTTGAATAAAACAATTCATGTTATATAAAAAAATCTTCCATCTAATCCGGCAACGTTGTCATTAAACATTTTAAAACCTCTTTTTGCTGATAATCTGTGGACACAATTCAGACCGATTCACATATCTCATACTATATGTACATTCCAATGTCCAATAGTTTCGATATGACATGTACAGAACTTGTTACTGAACATTCTAAACCTCAATCAAAGTAAAAGCACTTCAATGACAGAAAATATGTATTTAAAGAAAAATACCAAAACTTCCCGAAGCAGCTCATACTGATGATGGTTCTAGAATGTTCTAAATCGTTTTCTCTTACCTTCTGCTGAATGTGTCTTTGACTGCTTTTGCGAAAGAAGTAAGAACATCATGTTTATATATTAAGTATCCTATTAAAACGACCGCTCCGAACCCGCACATCGCAAAACTAGTGATCCATGCGACGTTCCGAGCATCATCGAAGAATGTGAGGTATCTTTCTGTGGTTGTTGTTGACGGTACCGTCGTTGTAGCCACGATCACCACGGTGACCCAAGCTGTATCTGTGGGTTAATAAACAATAAGATTGTACAAAAGACACACAAGCGAATTGCATCTTTCAATACAAATTTGGAGTTAGACACAGTAGGGCCAAACAATTACTTATGTAGCTGTTTCGTCCTTCTGGTACTCGTCATTGATGCTAAGGATATATATTATGAACCCTCTGAGGCGAGTGAGGAAAATCCAAATTGATTTAAAGAAAAGTCGAAATCTAGACGGGGAGGTGCAGCATATTAAATTCAGTGACGTAAATGAAACTACCAGTTAAGTGAACAGCGGTGTAGCACAATTCATAATTGCTATGAGGTTTAGTTATTTGTTGCTTTACATCCTGTGAACAGTCAGGGTTAGTTAAGGACATGCCAGGTTTGGGTAATGGAGGAAAGGCGGAGTTCCCAGAGAAAAACTGCGGCAAGTAATTTTCGACTGTCCACGTGGACCTCGATCCCACGACCCCAAAGGTGGTGGGCTAGTACATTTAATTTCAAGTAAAGGGGGCAACCCGGTCTTTATTCACGTCTTTCACATATCTACATGTGCGCACAGGTGTCAATATTTTACAATGTATCCATGATATTTCCTTAACGTTGGTTATGAATATGTAATACGTAAATGCGGCTATAAGTATGTTACCATTTAGGCCACCATAATCCGTAACAATGGCTGAGAAAGTAAAACTCGTTCCTGCTCCTAGGGATGAAGTGGACTTCGTGATGTACACACTTCCGATACCGGTGACTCCGAAATACGTGTCAGCAAGGGCACTCTGGTCTATTGAGTAGGTTATAGAACCTAAAATATAACCATAGTTATTGAATGTAAACAACGTCAAAGTAAATGTATTCCAATGATACTCGTTTACGTGAATTGTGTGTAGGTAATATTTATATGTCTTCATTTGGTCACTAGAGACAACTGTTAACATTAATACTCAAAACACACAGGAAAAGAAAACTTTAAAAAAATGTACAAAAGACACACATGTTAATAACACTTAGAAATAAAAAGTTGGGTTGAAAACAGTAAAGCCTAACGATGTATTAAACGGCACCATATAGCTGTTTCGTCCTTCTACACATGTCGTGAGAGTAACTGTATCATATATGTACAATCCAAGACGTCCCGTATATTATGAAACAACCCCTAATTTTTCATTTATTCAGTTTTTCATCCTGATTTGAAAACAACATAATAAGACAAACATATATGCATATAGTTGGATCTTCAAGGTTAATTTCCAATAATATGTATGTTTGCTATTTTATGGACGAGAAAATACAATGTAGTAAAACACCTGGTTTGTTTTTGTTTCATTTAATGTATAGTATGTTAAGCAATATGTTCTAATAAGTTTACTTTTTTAAATCTTAATTGTTAAAACTATACCCAGGGAAAACCCACGTGATGGTCACATGGCCCCATACTTTTCACGTATGTTCCAGGAATCGAACCTCGGACGTCAAGGTGAAAGGTAAAATTATTATCTTTGTATCTCCCAATAACCAACTTTATATAGATGTGAAAGAAATTATTCAATGGCAACATATGATCAGATTTTGGGAGACGTTCTCATGAAAGTGTCCGGGATTAATGTCTCTACCCCTAATCGCTGTAACTCCCACGATAAATAAGTAACGACTAGAAATGACTTCATAAAGAGGTGGACTATAAATTATAATTCATTTAATATTAATAAAGTCGTTTTTCTACTTACCATATATTCCAAGATCACCATCGGTCGCTGTCAAACTGCCTATGACGTCACCAACAGATGCAAAACTTGTTGTGTAAAATGTATAATATTCAGATCCAAATGTAGGAGTGTTATCATTTACGTCAATCACCGTTATAAACAGGGTAGAATACGCCACAAGGTCACCATCGGAAGCTGTAATCGTGCACGAGATTGATGACAAAGTGTTAGCTATGTCAAGGTCATAATCAACAGCAAACGAAATGACGCCAGTCGTAGGATCTATATTGAAATCTTCACAATCTATACTATATGTGATGACATCTGTAGGATCAGGGTCAGACACTGACAGGAGTGGATCTCCAAGAACTGTCCCTGACTAAAAAAGAAAAAATATTTCTGGACACATGCGGATCTACGGAGCATGTTATACATCATGAACGATAGTACAAAAAACACAAAATGAATATCACCTTTTAAAATTAAGATAAGCGTCTAACAAAGAATTAACTGCATCATACATCTGTATCGTCCTTCTAGGACTCGTCATTGATGTTAAGGGCTACGTTTTGAAGCCTAGGTGGCGACTGAGGAAAACTCTAAATTGTTCGAAAGGAAATCAAAATCTAGATGGGGAAGGTGAACCAGCTCCATAATTAAACAAATTTCATAATTACGGTATATCAGATAATCAAACGTTCAGTGCATATGTATATTCTGACATTAAAACCGTCAACCAATGCCATTTTATGATTGGCGGAAGGATTGCGTAATACTGTTCAATAACTTAGGATGTCGCAAAGATTGCCCTTTTTCGAATTCGGTATATCAATGCGCATTAGAAACATGTACAACTCTGTAATCAAAGCGCAGTTTCGTTTTTGGTGCTTCCAAATTTCTGCTTGGCGTCTACTCTGTATCATCATATCTAAGCGAAATAAATTTCCACTAGATTAAAATGTCATTTGGATTGAATTAAAAGTCCGTGCTGTTGTTTTATGTAATTTGTATGATGTTAAACTTGCGGGAAAGCGCATTTTAATTTATTTTAACAAATTCAAAGAACTTGATACATAAACAACGGATAATTTGAATGACATGACGCATGATCTGTGATAAACTCCTAAAGTTACGCATGATGAGATAAAAACAGCTTACTCCAGCCTCGTTTCCTGTGACGTAGTACGTGCTTTGTGCAAATGTTGGAGCTTCGTTTACGTCCGCGACGGCGACGGTAACTGACTGCGTGTCCGTCGACTGGCCATCCGTCACGCTAACAGACGCAGTAAAAGATTTTGCAGTCAAAGCCTCGTAGTCGATCTGAGTCGCTGATGATGTATGCAAAAGTCCGGCTTTAAAGAGAATTTGTGGTACAATAAATATTCAAATCACACTGAGTACAGAAAAAGTATCTGAAGATATATATTTATATACATTAAAATAAAAAAACATTCAATTTTTTTTTACAGAATAATGATTACACGAAATAGAGCTGTCATCGAATAAACGAACTACACGTCAACACTATTGGAAATAGAATAATGATATTTGAAATAAGAAAATTTTCTCTCCGATTTACAAAAGCTACAAAAATAATTTGTTCCAGTTCGAAAAATTCTATTGACTAAAAAATATGAAAATATGATATTATTTATTTCACTTCATAATGACGTCGTAATTATTAACGCCGTACATACCAATGTTTGAGGTGCGTAAAAATATTTGATATAACATTTTAATATACTTAGTGTAAATATCTATATATTGATGTATGATACGCACAATTAGCTTTTCTGACTGAATAAAAGTGCTAGCAGGATTCATCAACATAACTTTAGAATACAGATACATACAGGATCATTGATATACCTACTGATAAACACAAATTCCGCTGATGTGGGTTGAAAACTACATTGAGACGAATAAGGTTCGTTTTAGTGTAGCAATTATTGCTTGTTTTGGTTTTAGATTCTTTATCTTTCAACATACAATTAATTAGTTTTATTGTTGACAAGATCGAAAACTACCAGTTACGGCACCCTAGTTTCATAACTGTTTGATCTTCATTACATAAGCTACTTAAGGAAAAAATGGTTACTAAGTTTCTAGAGTAGATAGTCCCAGGTCGTTTAGAAGCTTTGCAAAACTGACTATTTCAAGCGTTCATATGCTCTAGAGTTAACAAAATGGCAGGTCTCCAGGAACAGACGACACAGAGATTTGGATTTAATTGCGTACATTTCGTCAAGGTGACTTTGGTTAGATAATGATTTACTCACACCAGTTGTTATTTATTGACTACGGTCAATAACATAAATAGATTTAAATATTCATTCTTAGAATATTTTAGGCATCATTTTATAGATTGTGCTATCATCATTTTGCTAACTTTGTGATATTCTAGCTAAATACACTTTTTTTGCTTTATCATTTATTTAATTTATTATTTTCTTTCTATTCTATTTCATATTTTTATTTTAATTTAGTCATCGATCATCATGAAAACTACCTACTCGCTGTATCCAACGTGAATATGGTAGCCCCTTCCACCGGGCTGAATGTTGTGCTGTAAGTGAGGCTCTGTGTGGCACTGTCTGGATCAGCCGTTAACACTTGGTATACAGAAGTGCTCAATCCAACACCCTCCAATACTGACAATGAGAAGGGTAACGGCAGGTTCTGAATCACTGGGTCAGTGTTTATATCTGTGGACAGACAGAAAATGTGAAGGGTAACGGCAGGTTCTGAATCACTGGGTCAGTGTTTATATCTGTGGACAGACAGAAAATGTGAAGGGTAACGGCAGGTTCTGAATCACTGGGTCAGTGTTTATATCTGTGGACAGACAGAAAATGTGAAGGGTAACGGCAGGTTCTGAATCACTGGGTCAGTGTTTATATCTGTGGACAGACAGAAAATGTGAAGGGTAACGGCAGGTTCTGAATCACTGGGTCAGTGTTTATATCTGTGGACAGACAGAAAATGTGAAGGGTAACGGCTGGTTCTGAATCACTGGGTCAGTGTTTATATCTGTGGACAGACAGAAAATGTGAAGGGTATCGGTGGGTTCTGAATCACTGGGTCAATGGTTACATCTGAGGACAGACAGACAATGTGAAGGATAACGGCAGGTTCTGAATCACTGGGTCAGTGTTTATATCTGTAGACAGACAATGTGAAGGGTAACGGCAGGTTCTGAATCACTGGGTCAGTGGTTATATCTAAAAACAGTCAGACAATGTGAAGGGTAACGGCAGGTTCTGAATCACTGGGTCAGTGGTTATATCTAAAAACAGTCAGACAATGTGAAGGGTAACGGCAGGTTCTGAATCACTGGGTCAGTGATTATATCTGAGGACAGACAGGCATTGTGAAGGGTAACGACTGGTTCTGAATCACTGGGTCAGTGGTTATATCTGAGGACAGACAGGCATTGTGAAGGGTAACGGCAGGTTCTGAATCACTGGGTCAGTGGTTACATCTGAGGACAGACAGACAATGTGAAGGATAACGGCAGGTTCTGAATCACTGGGTCAGTGTTTATATCTGTAGACAGACAATGCGAAGGGTAACGGCAGGTACTGAATCACTGAGTCAGTGGTTATATCTAAAAACAGTCAGACAATGTGAAGGGTAACGGCAGGTTCTGAATCACTGGGTCAGTGGTTATATCTGAGGACAGACAGGCAATGTGAAGGGTAACGGCAGGTTCTGAATCACTGGGTCAGTGGTTATATCTGTGGACAGACAGACACTATGAAGGGTAACGGCAGGTTCTGAATCACTGGGTCAGTGGTTATATCTGAGGACAGAAAATGTGAAGGGTATCGGCAGGTTCTGAATCACTGGGTCAGTGTTTATATATCTGTGGACAGACAGACAATGTGAAGGGTAACGGCAGGTTCTGAATCACTGGGTCAGTGTTTATATATCTGTGGACAGACAATGCGAAGGGTAACGGCAGGTACTGAATCACTGAGTCAGTGGTTATATCTAAAAACAGTCAGACAATGTGAAGGGTAACGGCAGGTTCTGAATCACTGGGTCAGTGGTTATATCTGAGGACAGACAGGCAATGTGAAGGGTAACGGCAGGTTCTGAATCACTGGGTCAGTGGTTATATCTGTGGACAGACAGACACTATGAAGGGTAACGGCAGGTTCTGAATCACTGGGTCAGTGGTTATATCTGAGGACAGAAAATGTGAAGGGTATCGGCAGGTTCTGAATCACTGGGTCAGTGTTTATATCTGTGGACAGACAGACAATGTGAAGGGTAACGGCAGGTTCTGAATCACTGGGTCAGTGTTTATATATCTGTGGACAGACAGACACTATGAAGGGTAACGGCAGGTTCTGAATCACTGGGTCAGTGGTTATATCTGAGGACAGACAGACACTATGAAGGGTAACGGCAGGTTCTGAATCACTGGGTCAGTGGTTATATCTGAGGACAGAAAATGTGAAGGGTAACGGCAGGTTCTGAATCACTGGGTCAGTGGTTATATCTAAAAACAGACAGACAATGTGAAGGGTAACGGCAGGTTCTGAATCACTGGGTCAGTGTTTATATATCTGTGGACAGACAGACACTATGAAGGGTAACGGCAGGTTCTGAATCACTGGGTCAGTGGTTATATCTGAGGACAGACAGACACTATGAAGGGTAACGGCAGGTTCTGAATCACTGGGTCAGTGGTTATATCTGAGGACAGACAGGCAATGTGAAGGGTAACGGCAGGTTCTGAATCACTGGGTCAGTGGTTATATCTAAAAACAGTCAGACAATGTGAAGGGTAACGGCAGGTTCTGAATCACTGGGTCAGTGTTTATATCTGAGGACAGACAGGCATTGTGAAGGGTAACGGCAGGTTCTGAATCACTGGGTCAGTGGTTATATCTGAGGACAGACAGAAAATGTGAAGGGTAACGGCATGTTCTGAATCACTGGGTCAGTGTTTATATCTGTGGACAGACAGACAATGTGAAGGGTATCGGTGGGTTCTGAATCACTGGGTCAGTGGTTATATCTGAGGACAGACAATGTGAAGGATGACGGCAGGTTCTGAATCACTGGGTCAGTGGTTATATCTAAAAACAGACAATGTGAAGGGTAACGGCTGGTTCTGAAGCACTGGGTCAGTGTTTATATCTGTGGACAGACAGGCAATGTGAAGGGTAACGGCAGGTTCTGAATCACTGGGTCAGTGTTTATATCTGTGGACAGACAGGCAATGTGAAGGGTAACGGCAGGTTCTGAATCACTGGGTCAGTGTTTATATCTGTGGACAGACAGGCAATGTGAAGGTTGACTAAATGGAAAGAGGTAATTGTCCATCACAAAATTATTCGGATTAATACTTTACCTTTAATGTGAGCATCCCTTATTTTTCAGCTTATGTATGGTAAGAAGTTCGAGATAGATATGTAAATTATCAAATGCTATTTAGTATTCGTCTTATTTACACAACCGCGTAGCATCGAAAACGCATGGTAAATATAGCACCTACAAAATAGGAAAAATTGCAACCTCAATTTTACAATTTATTAATACATTTATGAGCAATATCCTAAATGTGAAATGCAATACTTTAATTAACAATAATTCTAAACAGATGAGAACATCATTATGCCCTACCATTTGGGTACCTTAATGTACACAAAGCTGAAATAACAGTAGTTACCATACTGAAATAGTGTGTGCCCTCCCCGAGCTGCTGCAGAATTCTACGTGGCATGGAGTTCATAAGAACATCGACTGTCCATAGAGGAATTTGAATGATCGTTGGCCAATTGGCGGAGGTTATCTAGTACGTTTGCTCGATTACGAACTCACCTTTCTCTATTCTATTCCATAAGTGTTCGATTGGGGACAAATCGGGGCTATATGGAGGCCAATCAATCGGTTTTCCAACATGCCTAGCGTTATCATACCGAAAGGTTAAATGATGTCTTACATGTATAATGAAATGCACACCACGAGGCCATGACTCTACGTCGATAGCGTATTGTAGTTAAAATCCTGTTACTGATCAATAGAGGTGTCATTCAACTGTGAGAAATTCCTCCCAAAACCATGCCTGATCCATTCCCAAACTTGTCGTGCTGCAAAACACAAGCATCTCCAAAACGTCTCCTTTACGCCGGTATACCCGTTGACGACTGACGACTATCTGATCGAAATAACATGAATCGAGATTCATCCGTGAAGAGCTCGGACCTCCGTACAACGTGATCGACGTTGAGGTGTCAGTGGCAAACAAGCGTAATGGCGACATGGAGATAAATTACCTCTCGCAAATGTTTAAAAGACTTTAAGTGGATTCGATTGTTTTCATTCCAATGCTAATGCATGCCGTTTCGACTGCCGAAAATCTCCTGTCACGCAACTGGGCAAGCCTAATGAACCGATTGTGAAATCATGACGTTACACGTGGAAGTCCGGATCTCGATCTTTCATCAATTCTTCCCGTGTCTTTCAGACTAACCGACCTATGGTTGATTTTTGACTTCCGAAGTGAGTTGCGACCTGCTGTTGAGTGCTACCTCCTATGAGCCTTGTGAAACCCGTCCTCTATCAAGTTGGGATAACCGTGGTATTTTTGTAAAAAAAAAACAACCCACAAATATTGACTTGTTGACAATCAGGAATCGACATTGGTTTGAATGCAATAGAACGGATGTGGATACGTTATTATGTCATGGGTGATTTATTTCTAATACTTATTGAATGATAAGGTAAAGTGCCATTACTCTAACGTTTTATACGGCTTTGTAAAGTAAATACAAAATATTTGACAATTAAAGAAGTTGCGTTTCTTTATCCTCTCAGTATATATAGGATCTTAAATGAGTTTCATCTCATGAAAATTTCGACGGGTATTAAAGTAAATATGTGGAGAACAAATTAATTGGAGGCAGCCATTCTGTTTTGCCGTTTCCAATGCATGACGTAACAACATTGTCCTTATTATGACATCACTTTCGATTTCTTACTGGCGAAGTTAATGAAAAATGGGTATATTACAGTACTGACATATACGTAAATATATCATATGGACGTTCTCAGTGGATAATAGGCGAATTAAATGATAATTGTTTTTCGATCATTTAAACGAATTTACCCCGAAATTCACGCAAATAGGATTTGAGTGGTTGAATGCAACTATCTCTGATTGCATACATTTCTTAACAATGAGTAGAATGTTAACGTTGAATTCATTTAACAGATTTCAGAAATGATAATATTTTATCTTAAACTAAGAGGCGTAGGAAATACCGATACCGCTGAAAAGTCGGTCATTTTAAGATATTATACAAATTAAAGATTAAATTCACTACACCATGGGAGGTAACTTCAGTTGAATTACTTTACTGTGAACATTTAAACATCAGTTAAACTTTCAACATCAGTTAAAAGCACGTAATGTGCGATATCAATTTGATCCTGCAATCTGTTAGTTAAACAAACGAACAAGATGAGAATCAATAACCGAGTAAGCGTAAAATGATACATTTGTAAATAACTTGGTTGTTTCGGACATGTAGAGGCAAAATCAGTTTTATAATGGCGAGGAAAGACGATAATTCTTATAAATCTGGCTTCCTTTTTATATTACTTTATACAACAAATGTCTATAAATAGTAGAAACCTTCAAGGAATCAATGCAGTGAACATGACAGATAATTATGGTGTGATTGCTATGATATGTGTCTACTTTTCACGTTTAAATAACGACTTGATGCACATCATAATTACGTTGGCTGCCATATAACCGTCTATGAAGTCTGTAGAAAAATAAACGGTCACCACGTGACGTCAATCATCCAATGAAATGCGTAGAAGTAACTTTTTTTATATTGTGAAATTGAATAATAACATTACATCAGTTTACCGATGTACCAAGCGATACAGCATGCCCTCTCAGAGATGTTGCGTTTTAAGTATTTATCTCGGTATAGAAGTTTATATTATATAAAGGTTGATATTTCTAAGTTTTTATATGAATCAACTCTACATGTAATATATTCGGATATGTGGAAATATTCAATTATGGACTTTGTAATGAATGAGTATGATTAATGCAAAAGCTAATCTTACCTGTTATCAAAATAGTCAATGTCCTTGGTCCAACCGTGGTAAGGCCGTCACTAATGCTGACGAATATTTCGTAACCGACAGTTGTCAAGACATTGAGATTGGTATTAGCTCGGATTTCCCCAGCTATGACAAAAAAAAAATCATCATAAAAATCGGGAGAATTTCAACGTCGCCACCAACAATAATTGTGTCTCATTTCTGTTACTTTTACGTGTGTACCGTGATACACTTAAGAAACGTTTTGTCATAAATATAAATGATTGTATCCTAGGTAACCTACAATAAACTTATTCTATCTTTCAAAACATCGACATTTTATTTTCCCTCTACTCCATATTATTGAATGAAGAAACAGTTGAATATTAGAAATATCATATAAGGCTCATTTTTCTGAATAGTCTGGTAAATCAGAAACAGAAACAGAAATATCTACAGAATATAAATTCATTTTTTTTAATTGATTAAACAACGCCAAAATGTGAACAAAATAACGATATACACGTAAACCCTATAAAAAATTTGATAAGTTGATAAGACCATATGTTCTGGAAGGGGTGCGTCTGCTGCTTCATCGAAGCCATCCGTAATGTAAAACGTCGTCAATTCAAGTAAGTAATGTCACGTTCCAAAATGAGAGCAAGGTAAACAACAATGGAGGCGCAAGGTATAGTACGGAGCTTGTAAGGTCAACTCACTGCTTGCATCGAGAGTAAAAGGACAGCTGACCACCGAACACGTGGAAGAGAAGGTAATGCCATCTCCTTCAGAGTCGGACGTAGATACCTGGTAAAAACTTGTACCGCTAGAGGTTGACGTTGAAATGGACACGGAATCTACAAAATCGGAAAAAAAAAAAAAAAAAAAACGACGAATGCATACTTGCCAAAAATGATCAAAGGAGCCATCTTTTATTTAAAAAAAAAAAATAGAAAAAATGACGATAGTTGTAAATTTTTGTATAACTGTCACACTTAAATGTCTTTTTCAGACGATGACAAGCTGGATTAATTTAACCTAAATTGCATAAGGAGCCAACAGTTACATTCAGATTAGTAAGGTAGCGAAATAACATACCAAAATACCATGTATACTGTAAATTACTTCTTTTCGAAAGTTTAAACTTCAGAGAAAAAATTCTTTACAATAGAGACCATAACTTCCAGTTGTTAATAGACACAAAAATTAAACTTACTCAAGAAATAAAGATCTAAATAATCTGATAAATAACGTTCAAAGCAACCCTCCAGATTCCCAGAAACAGATGATAGTATACCTGGAAGATTTGTGAATGACGGTGGAGTATTAGGGAGTATATAGGCGATGAAGTAACTACTATCTGAATCTGAGTAAGAGTCTGTACACGTCACAACTATTGAATATTTCTTCTTAGTACTGTACTGAAACGATGGATTCGCTTTGGAGTATAAACCATACCCTGAAATGCAATAAAAATAGAATAAACACATCAAAACAATTAAAGATATTTTATTCGTTATCCTCAAATTTGAATGCATTAATTATTTGATGTATTGATATATGTATTGAAGGAAGCTATAACATTATTTACTGTAACCGAACATATTTTAGAGGTGCTTTAATTTTAGCGTTTTTCACATTTAAGACATTGCGTCAGTTGTAGTTTTAACATATTTATTGCCAAAAGATAGACAAGGGCTTGGACACAAGTTATTGCAACTTATCAACGCAATCTTCTAATATATATTTTAAATGACACTGCAATACTGACGATACCAATATATAGTTAATGTTACAATTTAATATCAAAATATCTTGTTTGACTTAATATAGTTTTGCACGAATCTAGAATTGTTTGAATTCAGGTCCAAGGAAAATTGAGAATTGCCAAACAAACAAATTTCTATATCTAACGCAACGTTCCAATAATCTATATTTTGGACTAAAACGCGTATTTCTTTCGAGAAATTCGAGATATTCTCACACGGATGACCACAATCACAAGGTGAATTATCAACGATGTTACTTTGAAAAGGTCATAATTATGGGAACTGCACAGGTGTTGGAACTAAATATGTAATATATCAACAATTTTATAGTAAATTGGTGGACTTGAGAATATTTTATGTTAAACAGGATTAGATATTCCAACAGTAAAGAGTAGAAGGTAGAAAATAAGAATTAATAAAGGATAGTCTGTAATGAGGGATCCTATGGTTATTATTGTTACGTAATTAGTAAGATTATTTTCTCCAGATAAAGGCGGCAAAAGATGATTATGGTATTCCGCAGTTAATTAATTATGCATCGTATACATTAATACATTTTCCTCTTTATTCTTAAATAGGTAAAGTAAAAAAATAATAGTCTTAATTTTTAGGAGAGCATCCCCACTTAATATGTGTCTCAATTTATGTATTTTCATAACTGAAGTGTAAATGCCATTTACATTATTTCCCCTCCTCCCGCCTCCGCTTTGCATTCGAATTACTAGTTCCACCTAAGTGTTTATGATAATGTGTAAAATATAAGACTTTCCCATCAAATTCTGATTCTAAGTCTTCTTCGACATCAACGAAATTCGAAATAAACAATACATCTGTTTTTGCAGGATTGAAAGTAACCAACCAAGTTTTGACCAAGTATTTAAAGTGTCTAGGTCTCTGTTTAAAGTTTCCTGAATTTCTAGACAAGATGAAGATGACTATCGTCTGCAAAGAGTCTGCTACGCCATTGATAAAAATAAGAAATGATACTGGTCTGAAAATAGAATCTTGTGGAACACCTTGTCTCCATGAATATGAAGTGTTTATAAATACCGTTTTTTATCTATAAGATAAAGCATTTTCTAGCTACATTTCGCTAAAAGATTTCTATGTCATACTCTATCAAAGGCGTTTGATGTGTCACAGAATACAACACATGTAGTTTTTTTCTTTTTCTTCAAGTGCAATACACATTTGGTGGTAAATATCAATGAGTTGACATACTGTAGAATGGCCATGCATAAAACCAGACTGATAATTGTAAAACAAAAATATATAATAAGTAGTTGTACAAATGTTTAAAAATCATTAATACATGAACTTTACCAGCAGTAGTATCTGTAGAACATTGCGTATTTCAATCGAGTTTAATCTAATTGAACTATTTTGTTTGTCAGTTTTAGGCTCAAGAATCGGAACATCAGTGTTACTGTCCTCTAATCTAATAATACTACAAAATTATTTATTTAATAATTTAGCTTTATTTTCATATCTTGCAACAATGTCATTAGTAACAGGAGAATACATAGGACTTCAATTATTTGAATACAGTAATACGAAAAAAACGAAATCCGGGAAAGGGGTAGAACAGTTTAACACTTAAAAAGTGAGAGGGAAAAGTTTTCAACACATGCTACCTTTCTAACCAGAAAACCTGGATCTGCGACTAAAAAAAGTATACCAACCTGGTGACAATGATTTGGTCAAGAATTTGGCCTCCGTTTCAGTGCACGTGATGGTGTCAGAAGGAGAGGCGTCTGTTATAGTGATACTATGCAGTAACGTCTCCGCGGTCGTATCTTCATGTATGTAGGCGTAATAAGGAAGGCTTGATACAGGGATCATCGGCACCTAGATATACATATACAAAGCTTAATACACATAGCGAGCACTAAGTCCGGGCATACAACTCTCAACACTTCATCAGCTGGCCAAACAATACCTATAGTAGTAAGCATAATGCTCAAATATCCTAAAATTTCGATAAAGGTCGTTCTCAAGCATAATCCTATCTTGAAAATTAGTCTACGGTTTCTTAGTAGATTTTTATGGTATTTATAGGTAAATCGTTAGGCAAATATTGCAGGATATTTGTCTTTAGGTTGGTAATGTCAGTATAATAGAATAGCACAACCAGTAGAAGATTAGAGCGTGACGTTTCGATGGCTACACTGTCACCTTCATCAGACCAATGTCCATACTGGTCGTTTGTCTGATGAAGGTGAATACATTCAACAGTTATATAGCACGAAATCAGGAAACTAAATATATATCAAATTAACTTACAGAATTTGTTACTGTAACAGAGAGAGTACCCGAGGCTGAATTGCTGCATGGGTCACTAGTCTGAAAATTCAATGTGTAGGATCCTGCCGGAACGCCACTTGTTTTTACAGTTACCTGCACTGAAATGTCAACAACAAGTCATTAGTACTGCAAAGACACGTCATCAGCTAACAAACAATAAATATTACGTTTAATATGGAAATACGTGAATACTTGATATTAATTGTTCTTCATTTTGTTTTCTTTCCATATTTTATAACAACTGCAAAATCAGCTGCTTTATTATGGGCAACAACATGGTGAAAGCTGAGAGCATTGCCTATGCAGAATACTGACCACATTTTTATGTAAAATGGGTGTTCAGCAAGCAAGCAAGCAGTGACTTAAGTATGAAACAAACATTGGACTTTTCTTTGTCATTCTGAACCTGCGTTAAGTCTACTTACGTGTAGAAGTGTCGAAATCGAAGTAAGTTTCCGTATTCATAGTAGTTGTAAGAGTATCTCCATCGTCATCACTCGCCGACACCGTAAACAGGTAATGTCCGACAGTAGAGGCGTCCACCATTGTTACCGTAGCGCCACCTAGGTTGGTAAACGATGGGGTGTCGCCTTGGAAAACGCAATCAAGAAATCAAAAGTATGACGAGCTCTTTATTGATGACGTTTTAGATATAGATAATTCGGATATCTATTATAAATTAGGCACATCACACAATATATAATACCATGAATTTACTTCAAATTAAATTTAATATTCCACTAGAGGATAATTTGATTATAAATGATCATGAAGAAAATTATTTACATAAATCCCTTATTTTTTTCTTTGAGGTTTCGGTTATGAGTATTGTTTGAAATTACCAAAGGATATGAATTCCAAGGAAGCGCTGAAACACTGAAAATGTTTTCATATTTAACTTGAAACCAATGTTTCTTGAATAGTATTGAAAATGATTCTTGTATTTTTTTTATATGTATTGGAGTTTGTTCATTTGTTTGATTGGGAGTAAACCTAATTATATTTTCCTCACTAAATTTCCTGTTTTTCATGTCTTTGGTTCCGTCCATCGTTGAAGAGTTTTTGTAAGACGAGATAGATACATGACGTAGTGACTTCACTCAGCTAATTCCAAGCATTTAACTCGACTCCTATTCTAAGGCAATTTTACGGCTGTCTTGGTGTCTCAGAGACAATGATCTAATCAAATGTCACTGCGTACCATTCCCATTAAACCAATTAAAACAATTAATTTAATATCGGAAACTGTTTATATTTACAAAAAAATGCTATTGTAGTCCGTCTTAAAGAAAATATGGTAATCTTCACCTAACACCATATGCGCGAAAAAAAATTAATGTTCCAAAATATTTTGTACAAAATAATGATGTGATAAAATTTTATTAATTATTTTGCCGCAGTAATGAGAAGGTAATATGCCCTCTAGGTCGCAAAATATCCCCAATTTGGATCGCAAATTCCCTTCTATTGTCTGGTATATGTCAATAAAATAACTTGGTGTTTCTTCTCTGACATACGTATAAACGTTGTATTGTAAAGTTAATGTTACATTCCGACATTATGAATGGTAAATTAGCCACGAAATAAATTTTCCTTGTATATGAAACACATTTGTAAACACAAATTTAGAATATTACTTCTTCAGATGAAACTGAAACAATCCATTTTAAAGTTACTTGATGATATCTGTACATACCGTCATTGACTTTGGCGTTAATTGCATATTTCCTGTCATCTGTCGTAGTGACAGTACCCCAGTCAAAGGTGTTCCCCACTCCTATATTCCCGACAGACTCGGTCTCTTTAAAGTCCTTTCCAGACCCCTCGTTCTTGTTAGACACTATCGGATTGCCAGGATAGTATCTGAAGTATAGAAATCGTTAACCAATAAGTCAAATTACTTTATTTATAAGGTTGATTTTTCTTCCTCGCATAAAAGTATGTATTGTTGCCATGTGATTTAAATTTGTTCCTATGGGCACATTGTATATCCCAGTTTTTTCACATTAAATATCAGTCATCTTTTTTTATTTCCCGGATCGAAAGATTATATTCATTCTTGTTGATTATGCACTAGTGACAAGAAGGCAAATCAAACCATAATTAAAAGATTACAAGACCGTTTCCCCGTACGTGGGTTTTTTTTAATCATCGGAATAATCGTTCATTTATCACGATGAAATCGATTTCATACTTACATCCCGAGGTAGTCATCTTGTTGGACTTGAATTCTCTGTCCAGTCGCGATGGAGGCAATGTTTTCCTGGTCAACCATAGCCGCTGCAAGTATTGTTTGAAATTGAAAACAGAAATGTTCATGTCAGTTTTAAGCTGATCTTAAAGCTTCATAGAATCGAGAATCCAACACGTGTTAAAAGATTCGTTTATTGCAATAAAATGACCTAAATTTCTGAACATTTTCTTTATGTTTGTATTATCAATAGTATAAAAAGCATTGTAACACAATCAGTAGAAGATTTAAGTGGAACGTTTCAATGTCTATACGGTCACCTTAATCATACGAATAGCCATTGTGAAGCGTATTAGGACTGAGGTATTTAATTTACGGGATGGTACGGAATCGAACAACTTTTACCGCTTTACTTTAATCTTATGTCTAAAACAAGATGGTAAGTGCATTAAAGAAAAAAGTACACAACATTGTGCGTCCGTGGCCCCTTCGTCTATGTTTAGTATCGTTTCATCTACAACCCTAACTCTTCATAGATTCATCTTCATCAGTAACACCAATAAATGAAAAATGAAAGTAAATAGATAAAGAGAACCATAGCATTAGTCAATACTCACACGTAACCGTAATGATATTTTCTCCTACCAAAGTGAACACATTTGCGCTCCCAGATACTTCTCTCCAAACCTGGAAATGTACATTCCCTTGATTTGTTTTGGCATAGTACTCCCATTCATAAATGTTTCCGCAATCACAGTCCACTTGGTAGTCCTTATTAATGATGAGCGTACTTGTACCTAGAAGCGACAACCCCATGACGATCAGGCTTTACTGAAAATGATCTGTTGAATTCATAATTCAAAACTTTTTCGATATTGGAAGATTTCCAAAAGTTCTTATGCAAAAATGTGTATATTTTGAACTGTGTCACTTTATTTAATGACAATTGCGAAACAAGTGTTCCAATATATAGTGATTACTTTTGATGGCCCATTTGTGAGCAAACGAGGAGTACTCGCGAGAAACCCACGTGATCTGATATTTTTTCACGTCCGATTGAGGAATCGAATCTCGGACGTCTAGATGTAAGCCGCATTCGTCACCACTGCATCACCTGACCACCAATAGACTTTTGCCAACTTAAAAGGAACCTAAGATGGAATAGTTATTATGTGTCTCCAGTGTCATTTCATTGTCTATTTTCAAAAGCTTAAACTGTTAACAAACTCACCCACCGTTCCGTCCAGGTCATCATCTTTCTTTTTTGGATCATTTTCACCGATAGTTCTGCCGCTTGCACAGTTGGCACCTGTGTCAAAAGAAATCAACATTTCTGGTTAAATCTCACTTAACTTCGATTTTGATTTTTGAAGTCTAAACATTGTGTGAAATGTCTAGTGCCACTGTACTAAATATTATTTGTTGTTCCTAAACTGAGATGAATAAATTATCAATTTAAATTCCAATCTTGTTCCAATCTCTCGCTCTCCTTAGACATCAATCCAAACAAATTATATATTAAAAATTCGATGAAACAATGGTAAAAAATAAACACAGGAAAGATATACACGGAGACCCCTGAGAAAAGTAGTAAACAGTGTGAAAAAAACCAAGAAAGACAAGAAAATACCAACATGTCAATAGAATCAAAATCCAAACTCGAATTCAATAAAACTAGGGCAAAAGACAAACAAATGAACGATTTAGAAAAGGTACAAGAAGAATAAGACCAGGTGTTTCTGAAGGGAAGGCGCCGTCTGTTTCATCGACGACACCTGCCATGTAAATCTTGGTCAATCCAAGCAACAGGCAAACTAACGAGTATAGCATAACGATATGTATGGTGCCACCTAATTTGACGCTTTTGTTGATGTGAACAAAGTTATAGCGGAGACGTTAAACCAGTTTGATCTTAAATATAACAGGAGGAAGCTTACACTCATATTGTATTCCATTATCCGGTAGTGTTGAAAAGGTTTGTATAATTTTAAAATGCTGTGTACTGCATTCATTTTTTACAGAATGGATTTGCTCCATTTTACATTTATCACCGAAAAGTTCATCAGTTCCTTTGTACTTGAAACCGTGTTTAGTATCATCATTATTCATAAATAAAAATTGTCCTAACATATCGATGTTCAATACATTACCATTCCTCTCATAAAATGCTAAAATTATGTCCTATAATTCTACTGTCATATTATAATTAGAATTACTTATACAACTTCCATTTCAATGGCTTTTATTATTCTAGACTTTTAAACAACTAATTACTATATTTTTATTTATCAAACATATACAATAAGAAAAAAGAAAAAAAAAATTGGAGATAGGCAGCACAAGAAAAGTAAAGTTCACTTAGAGAAACAAACATTTGTAAATTATATTGGAAAATATGATATTCGCATCAAATTAACGAATGGCGTAAAAGATTTACAAGACTGATCAGCGTATACCTAACACTTAAGTGTTTTCAGGATATAGTTGCCAAGGAGAAATGTTTTCTTTTAACCTATTTCGCTGCCCAACAACTGATAGAATAGCTAAACAGCTGATAGAAATACGACGGCAAAGGATGTTAGACTTAAAGTTTACCAAATCAATAGGATGATTGCACTACATCATAGGTAGGTATCTATTTCACTCTATGGCGAAGACAAAGTTATTATTGCATATATAAGTTACTAAATACATCTTTTATGTTTAAATGTAAAATGAAAATGAAATTAATCTATGGTTTTTGTAAATTTATATATATATCTATATATATAGGATGTTAAATGTTCTCCGCCATCATGTATAAACTTTTGTTATAATATGTATGTATTTGTTATGTAATTCTATATGCTATTTGCGTACGGAATAAAGTAAATTGTTGAATTGAACTGAATTGAAAGCATACAGCTGTTTTGTCATTCTAGGACTCGTCAGTGATCCTTAGGGACAGTATATTAAGCCTTAGAGGCGGCTGCGGAATATTCATATTGATCGAAAGAAATGTCAAAATCTAAATAGCGAGGTGCACTTGTTCCCTAATTAGGCTCATTTCGTAATTTCTATTTATCTAAAAAAATTTGAAGAATGTGAAGTACGTGTCGAATGAAATAAACTTAGCATGTAGCTGATAACATATTGCATATAGAATAAGGTCATGTGATCAGGATATGTAATTTACAAAACTCTTAAATATACGTGTATTTTCAGTATTTTTATTTGATATTATTTCACTGTATGTCAACGTAGACGGCATACTTAAAGATCATGTAACGCGTTTCTCGCATAGGATTTTTCAGTTTTAAATAGAAAGCACAATTGTTCTATAATTTATTGTATAAGCAAATGTAGTAATTTTCTATTGATGCAGATGTCAGAAAAGAACAAAAAAATATTTCGGATGAATGCTCAGACGTGGGACATTAGAGCAAATAACGGGGTCGGTAAATATTAGCATGCGGATATATATTGACGTCACATCAGAGGAGGTATATATTATCAGACCGTACAGACAATAGATCCTCTTTCATATGAGATTTCGAGGTGTTCCGGTGGTTCATAGGCGTTATAAATGACAATAAAATAAATAAACAAACAATTATTTATTGTCCAATCAAGGGATATAAAAATAGTTGAACGTGAACGGATAGTAAACACTAGTTATTCATGTATATCTAGCATAGAATTCAAATGTATAGAAAAGCTGCGAAATGTAAATATTCCTTCACGCCAAACATCTTATTTTTTATTAATTGAGAAAATGATTGACATTGTGAAACCGGTCTTTATTCTTAACGATATACATGTACATATCAGTAGCCGTCACAGACAGGTTATATTCTACCTGTATCACAGACGAAAGCTTTATCTATAGTTAAATAAATTATTATAAAATAATATTTAAACAGAACTCGCTGAGCTCACAGATATTTTTGTTGGAAAATCATACTAATGCGATATTTACTTTATTTATTTTCGATAGAGTACCGGGCGATGCGGTGAATAGTCAATTTTTAGTGATCAAAAGCAAACAATTAAAATATGATATAATGATATCATTGTTGTTTATGACCACTGCAGGTTTGTTAACCCGTTACATTTCAGGGCATTAGGTGTTACAATTTCTCACACCTGGAAGGAATACAAAAAGTATTTTCGCATGTAAACGAATCTTATACTGTGAAAGCATTCATTTTCGTGTTGGTTTTATTGTCGTTGAATTTGTAGGTTCTCATAAAGGACCAATTCATATGTCCACGAATAAGTGTAAGTATAGATATATTGAACACAAAATAAAGCGCCCATAGAAGTTATTTTTTGTGGGATGAAAATTGACCCTCACAAAAATATCAAATTTAAGAGAAGTAAGATTCTGTCAGATTTTCTACGATGTTATATACATTTTGTGTGTGTCAAATGTTTTCTAAAGAGTTTATAAAAATAATTTAATCAAATACGGTACGAAAAACGTAAAACAAACCTCCAAATCTAAAGTCATTTTCGCTTTTTATTGATTGATTGAAACCTGAATCTGATATTACGAAAAATCAGTATGACAGTGTTTTAAATTAATAGGCATCCATTGTGCCTGATCAAATTTTTCATTTTTACGTTGTCCTCTGATATCAATAGTAGACCATTCTTGCGGTTTTTTACCTCAGTGTTGTAGGTAAGCCCATCTGCAACGTGAAACACTCGCTCGGAACCTTTTGATTTCAAAAATGACTTCCTGTATGAACCATGACAATAGCGCTTTTTCATATTTATTCAATTTCCAAGGCCCCCCCCACCCTTAACTTAGTTGTCCTAGAAGGATGACGTATGATGCCGACTAATAAGCTATACAATATTTATTGAGTTATGTGGAAAGTGACCTTCTCAGCTATTTTTGATGGGGGATAATAACCTTCTCGGCTATATTTTTATGGGGTAGTGATCTATTCATTTGTATTTCTATAAGAATAGTGACCTTCTCAGCTACATTTTGACGGGAGTAGTGACCTTCTCAGCTACATTTTGACGGGAGTAGTGACCTTCTCAGCTACATTTTGACTAGTGACCTTCTCAGCTACATTTTGACGTAGTGACCTTCTCAGCTACATTTTGACGGGAGTAGTGACCTTCTCAGCTACATTTTGACGGGAGTAGTGACCTTCTCAGCTACATTTTGACGGGAGTAGTGACCTTCTCAGCTACATTTTGACGGGAGTAGTGACCTTCTCAGCTACATTTTGACGGGAGTAGTGACCTTCTCAGCTACATTTTGACGGGAGTAGTGACCTTCTCAGCTACATTTTGACGGGAGTAGTGACCTTCTCAGCTACATTTTGACGGGAATAGTGACCTTCTCAGCTACATTTTGATGGGGATAGTGACCTTCTCAGCAATATTTTGACAATCTTTCGATCAGTTTTAAATCTCAGTAGGCTTCTCGGCTACAGAATTGAAACCTTTGTATCACTGACGAGTCCTAGAAGGACTTAACATTTGTATGATGCTGATATATTCATGATAATCATTGGGACTATAAGATATCTACTGGTGTACAATCTTTTTTATAAATCTTGGGGCAATTAATGAAAGGCAACCACAAACAATGTTATGTTCTTGTGTTTACGATCGCTATATACCCCTGCGATTTTTATTATCATTATTTTACGAAGCGATCATCATATATGCGATTATCTGTCATAATAAAGCATTATATATCAACTTGTATCTTGTTTACAATATTTGTAATATCAGGTGGCAGACAATGCTGGGGGTTTCTGGGTAACCTGCATGTCACGTTTTAATTTATCAGGATAATGGTTCGACTCAGACTGTACGTATGTAATTTAATTCTGGGGTTATTGCACTTTCCATTCTTTCATACGTTTATTTCAATCGATTTCGATTAACAATGCAGTTCCTTATCATTACTGTCGAAGTAGTTGTATAATGCAGGTCAAATAATCAAAAGGCCGATGATGTTATATTAAATTTGTATTGAAAGGTGTACATGACTTGTAGTTATAAAGAATGGCAGACACCAGACAGTCGTTAGCGGATAATTTTGATGTCAACAAGAACCCTTCGCATGAATGGCTATAAACGGTGATAATTTATTTCAAAATAAAAAATTAACAAATGTTTTGGAGCAGACAGTCAAGTTCTTTTTGCTGTCATTTTCTGCTATGTTCTTTAAGTTTTAAATGAGTTTTCTTTTTTTTTAATTGAAAATGTCTTGCCAGTAATATTCAAAACATAGTTAAAGGGTTTTAAATCGATTGAAATAAACATCAGAAACAACACAAACAAATGATTCATTTGAAGTGAACTGTCTAAATAACATAACCCCTGTAAAACTTATTTTCTTTTTTTAAATCCCCTTTTAGAATCAAATTTGAGTTTGGATTATGATTATGCTGACATGATGTCTACATCTAAATAGTAAAAAACGTATTTTGACATTTTAATTTTATTTAATCAACATGGCCCACCACTCTGTCTATGGAAGCCAAACTCTCTGCTCAAACAAACATGGGACCCGGTTAACATAGAATGTACGAGATCAAATCTGGTAAAATCCCTTCTTATAAAATGAAGGGTTTAAAAATTCATCTATATTTGCGTCATTTGGCCTTCATCCATTTATCAAAGAATGAACCAACTTCTCTTTAAATATGTAGAAACATTCTACTTCCGTTTTTTTCTCGATTTAGAATTTGACTTAACAATGACGATATTGTTGATTTTTGCAATATCCGCCACAGCGTAGGGTTTGACGTACGATGACGAAACATGTCAACACTTTTACAGAAAGAATCGTGTTGAACAAAACTGTCGCGAACACAATAAATTGAGGCATTCCATATATACTTTCCTGGGTAAACATGAAGGACAGATGTAAATACGCAAAGATTTATTCACCTTTACACGGAAAAAAGGTAAATAAACTGATTGTTAAAGTACCCGCATAAAGAAATCTTCTGTTCTGTAATTTTTTTAAACTCTTGCTAATGTAATAAATGATGAGGTAAATACTGCAAATTTATTAATGTTCGCGAGTTACTATCTTCAGAAGAGAGAGCATAACGCTACAACCTGCAAAATAAACTATCAGCGAACATAAACGTCTAGCACCGGAATCGGTGCCGAGCAAATCGCTAACTTAGTACCATGTTTCTTGTCTCTGAAAAATCGTTCGCTTTTTTTGCATTAATTAACCCTCACAAGTTCTGACGACTCCTGTACGGATAATACAGTTGTATGAGTCTGTATAACTGATTACTTATCTAATTCTAAATCTGCATTTGCAAGTGTTATCCTTTCGCGTGTCTTTTATCATGAAATCAATGAAATATAATTCCCACGAAAAATAATGCTTTTACAGTATATCTGCACGTGTTTGATGCTTGATAGTATTCTTGGTGGTCCCATTGTTCTTTTCCTTGTATTAGTCTCTTGGATTGACAAATATTTACAGGGCGTGTGTCCTCGATGAAGCAGAAGACGCTTAGCCTTCCGAAACACTTGGTTGTTATCCACTCAAATTATATTAAAATACTCTAAATTGGGAGATAATTGTTACTAAACTTATTATCACACTTATTCATCTGAATATTTCACATCAATATTATAACGAGAAAAAAAAACTATTGAAATCAAACTCTGTGTAAATGTGTTTTGGCCTACACAGGATTATAAGGAAAATTCTTGTTTTACCACATTTGAATTGTGATAACTTCTTTATGTGTCACAGTTGATATGAGAAATCAGCTATAAATAAATACCATTTAACATACAATGCAGATTTCCAAAACATTGCATTGAAAACTATTAAAATCTATACGTCGGTGACAGGCATTTTTAATGAGACGATATTGGGTTCGCTGTGCTTTTCAATGTAAAAAATGCTACTAATTAATTTCTGTTGTATCCTTAAAATATGACATTAAATTTCATTATCACAATGACCAATGAACATTAAATCTGGCCAATTGTGCTACTTTTTTTTCTAATATAACTTTGTCCAAATCGAACGAAATATCTATTTCTGCAACATGAATATTCTTAATGCATTTTGTATCCTTTTGTGTATGTAAATCATTTATTGTAAATGATAATTGTGGAGATGGGCCCCAAAATACGTTGAAGTCTTCATGGTGAAAATTTAATCAATTTCGCCAGAACAGAAAAAAATGGCCACTGAATAACAAATATATTTAAATTTTATGAAGGTCAGACCAGACCTGGTCATAATATTGTGTCAAACAAGTTAACAATAAACATAGTTTCGTGATTTTATTCAAACTTATACATACCCCGCTCTCTACCTGTATTGTATAGTTAAAGGAGGAAAAGGAAGTATTTTTTTTAATAAGAAATATCATATTAACCATTTCTCCTCATAATCATAAAAATCCTTTATTAAATATAATGTTTCAAATGATATTATTAACAAGGGCTCTACTGTTACAAATACTTTTCACATTAATAAAGAATATGGTTTATAGGCTGGAGCAAATCCGAATTAAATGTGTGTTAACTATTTTTCGACGAGGCAAACGTATCTTCTATTAACTGAGCGAGGACAGACTGTACTTGTCTTCATCTACGCCATTTGTTTCCGAATCATAATCTCTGATCTCGTTCAGACGATGGCGTCAATGAATGTACAGTAACAGTTAACCGATTTAAAAGCATAGTAACAATAACTGGTATAAATTAATGCACAGTAACAATTACAGTTATCAATTATTGTATAGTAACAATTACAGGTATAAATTAATGCATAGTAACAATTACAGGTATAAATTATTGTATAGTAACAATTACAGGTATAAATTATTGTATAGTAACAATTACAGGTATAAATTATTGTATAGTAACAATTACAACAAATTATTGTATAGTAACAATTACAGGTATAAATTAATGCATAGTAACAATTACAGGTATTCATTGGTGCATAGTAATAATTACAGGTATGAATTAATACATAGTAACAATTACAAATATAAATTAATGCATAGTAACAATTACATGTATAAATTAATGCATAGTAACAATTACAGGTATAAACTAATGCATAGCAACAATTAAATGTATTCATTGGTGCATAGTAATAATTACAGGTATGAATTAATACATAGTTACAATTACAGGTATAAATTGATGCTAAATAACGATTATAGGTATAAATTATTGTAAAGTAACAATTACAGGTATAAATTATTGTATAGTAACAATTACAGGTATAAATTATTGTATAGTAACAATTACATGTATTAATTAATGCATAATAAAAATTAATGTATCTTATTCAGTCACAGTCAGTAACTTGCAACTGATTTAATTAGTTAAGTAACTTTAATGGTTGCTTTCGTTGCATGAGAAATTTTACTAATACTCGCGAGCTACTATATGCCGTGGTTTTGAGGTAAGCATTATACTACAATCTGCGATATTACCTATAAGCGAACTTAATTATGGAGTAAGAAACACATTCGATGCTCGTCAGTTGGGCTCAGCGTGGTAAATAAATCTGTTTTTATTTTGAGGACGTGAATTTACTTCATTCGGTCTAGATTTACAAAGCAGCTGTCGTCGATGAAGTTCAAGAAGCTTATTTCTCTGGAACACTTGGTCTTATTGTCCATGTAAATTCCTTTGTTTAGTTAAATATCGCGTTTGGCAAATCGATGAAAATTTATTATAACGGTTTTATCAAACAGCAGATTTAAGTTAATGAATAATAAAAACCAATATTTTCTCAATAAAATATTAAATAAATGCTCACCTGCGGCCATTTCTATTTGCGTCATATCCAAGATAAACACCAAAAACGTACACCAGAGAATCATTGTCTTATTCTGTAATGGTACAGTGTAGCGTTATCGTCAGTATTGATTAGCCTTTCTATACATCGCACTTTTACATCTTACCGTGCAGAAGCTCTCCTTCTGCCAAACAAATGTGTGTAGTAACAAGTGCTATACCGTCGTTCATGTATAATGTGACCACGCCTACAACTCCGCCTTTCTACTTACCTTAGTCCTGTTAGTGAATCGTTCTCATGTAAGGCTATTTCATACATGCCTGAAAGATCAAGTTTAATGTGTTCATTTTATTATCGTATACCGTTGACTAAATAACAGTAATAACAAACAAACAAACAAACAAAAATATAAATATCACGTGCCATTAAGCTGAAACATCAAGAAGCTAATACAAGCAAGCAACAACAATAAGTAATACAGATATACATACAGAGGGAAATCCAAAAAACAACATTTGAGAGGTACTCATTGCTTCTTCTATTTCTTAAAGATTCCAACACCAAAAGCAACTGGAAAGGAAAGTGGACGGACGACGGACAGATTGTATATTAAACAATCAAGTCCTCTGATCGATAACAAGAATGTAAGACTTTAACGTTGTTTGTGCGTGACAGACGCTTGTTTATCAGTGGAATCTGTTCGGCTTTTGTGATGTTGTTTTAAGAAGTGGTGGAGTGTTTGGGAGCAATTTGGTAAATATCAATCATCGCCATATAAATGCCAATGTGAGACTGCTTTCTTAAAAAGAATAAACAGTTTTGTCGAGTAATCACCTTGAGATGAGACAGCATTCCACTTCGTGGTGTTATATACTTAATTTATGTCTTAACGGAACTGTTTCGCTGTCGTCATCGGTCGCTCACCAAGAATACTGGTTGTCTGTCCTCGAGGTAGACCATTAGTTACTTTGTATTCTCTGATTTACTTAGTTGGATTGACAACGGTTTACATGGCATTGTCGTCGATGAAACAGAAGACGCTTACTCTTCCGGAACACCTGGTCTTATTCTCCTTTGACATTTTCATGAGTAAATAATTGTTTTGTTCATATTTTGCCCTAGTATTATGGAATTTGAATTTGAATTATTATTATATTGCCTAGGTTGTTTTATCTTGATGATTTTTTTTGTTTATAAGCTACATCTTTCTCCCTACTACAGTGTCATAATTACTGTTTTCCGTTGCGGGATTTCTTTAGACATTATGACAAATTGAATATTTTCGTTTTGTTTATCATTACACATATTTATACCTAATTGCGCTTAAAGCCAATAAACGAGAAAAAATTAGCATGTAATACAAATATTTTTTTGCTTAAGAAACAGATTAAAATCGGGGTTGAGGTTTGGAAGGATGGAAATGGGGACCATTGGTGTTATTCACAAAAAGTCCTCATGTTGGTATCACTTTGTAGCTATAGAAAGCGCAAAAGCCCCTAAAATATTACAGGTGACCCCTGACCTTGGCTACCAGCTGTATTATCATCCATCATTTGTTTTTGTTTTTTCTCTAGTTTTATGGAATTTGAGTTTGGATTATGAAAATGTTGCCATGTTGGTATTTTCATTTTTTAAAAAAAATGTTGTTCATAGTGTATGGACCGTGTTCGTTACAAATCGAATTTCAATATCGTTATTTACATGTATGTATCTGCATCGTTATGTCCAAGAATCAGTCCAACAGAAATACGAATAGCTCACATTTACGTGGAATTTCTTTCATACATGGATACATGATTATATGTATAGATATATGTATATATTCACTATGAATCTAACCATAAGTTGATCACTTTATGATTCACCAATACCCAAAACTGTGACGTCATTTGTCCTTTATAAATCACTCAAAAGTTGATGAAGAATGAGATATTATATGAAGATTACATTTTTCATGTGCCAACATTCACTGGTGTCCTTTTATAAGGGTCCTTCCTCGCCGCACTCCGGAAAAAAATCAAAATGATTAGGACAGAAAAGCATAAAAGAAAACATTAATGTTATGGTCTGAAATATGTCGAATCAATCATTCGTGGCACTTAGATAAATCTCGAGCAAATAAATCATATTCAATATGTGTATAAATTAAAATTTAATACAAACCTCCTATTATTAAAAGTATTATTGGAAAATAAAAATAAAGCAGAGAAAAGGTTTTTATACTCTAGTGTACCTTTAAACTGTTGGTAAATGGTATTTACGCGTTTTAATGTTAAGGCATAGCTTTGTATTTTGGCAAAGAATGGGACAAATTACACTCGGCTTGAATACTTCAGAAGTTCCCACACTACTCAATGAGACACCTCTACATGGGATTTACTGTGAAACGGTGTCGTTTTCATCGTGATTATAGTGAACAAAACCTTCAAATTAAAAGGTAAATGCATATCTATTGTGAGGAAGGCTAACTCCTAAACCTGTTATGTCCTCTTTGTTGTTGCTTAACAAAGCCGATTAGAATGTGAATCGCTAAGATAGACATGGAACCGTGCAGAATAACTTATAGAAGAAAGTAATATTATAGAAAATATGTATGATTAATTTTTGTTTTATTACATGCTGTCAGTAATTAACAACGTGATAAAAAATGTAAAATCGGTGTAAAGTTTTGAAACAACGTCAGACTAAGACATTATTTTTTCCGAGGGATGCAGGTTCATGAAAAAGAAATAGGGAAGTTACACGATCGTCATGATGATTTCAGTAACAATTATTCGATTTCATAATGCGATATGAAATGACACGTGTGTGTGCTCGTGAGTATGCCTGTTGGTTGCGTTGTTTACTGTTCATTTGCGAACTCGACATTTACTTGTATTGACAAAAAATTACACGGCGGGTGTCGTCGATGAACTCTTCCGGAACACCTGGTCCTATTTTCTCTGTATTTTATCACGGGTCTCTATCTAAATCTGTCTTTAGTTCATTATTATGCCTTAGTTTCATTGAATTTGAGTTTGGATTATGATTATGTTGACATGAATGTATTTTGTTTTTCTCTCTGTGTTTGTATCGCCTTTCAAGTTTACCAGTTCTGTTAATTTCTTCATTTAAATTTTTTTTAAGGGTTTATAGAGCCCCACAATAACTTAAAAGTATTATTATCACTGTTTTTCAACACAGAAGTTTGATTTCGGGAGACAAACCATATAATTGGAAAATAGATATGAAGTAAATTGCGTGTTGTTCGGTCTCCTCGTAGACTTGTATGCGTAAAGATGAACAATGTTAAATGGAAATCAAACGTAAGGTAAATATCCATTCTATAATTCAAATATCATCACATTTTGTCTGCTCAAATTCTCAGCAATCATGTTATCTCAAACAGTATTATGTAAGTTAATATATTATCACCATTAAAACCAAACATTTTGGGTGTCTTATTTACGGTTCAAAATATATTTTCTTAAACTGTTCTTAAACTGATAACTAAAATTATGAACTTTATTGAATAATGGCGCAAGTGCTTTTCTAGGTTTTGACATTTCTTTCGACCCCTTTGGATTTTCACCAGTCCCCTGATAGACTTCAAAATTGAGGCCCCTTAGCATCATTGACAGGTCCTAGAAGAAAGAAACAACTGTATGATGCAGTTTAATGCCTTGTTTGGCTATACTGTATCTTACTCTAAATTATGAAAAGGTGCTTTTCACGTTTGTTTCTGTTGTACTACTTTCAACAATACTGTTTGTTTACAAACTTAAAATCATTGGTATCCATTATCGTACAATTAAAGAGGCATTGTAGCAGTAATATTGCAATTGAATGTAATAACAGCCGATTACAGAAACGTTGTAACAGTAATACTGTACTAGATTGTAATAACAGGCGATTACAGAAACGTTATGATAGTAGTATTGTAATAAGAGACGATTACAGAGACGTTATAATAGTAATATTGTAACAACAGGCGATTACTGAAACGTTATAATAGTAATACTGTAATAAGAGACGATTTGAAAAACGTTATAATAGTAACATTGTAATAAGAGACTATTACAGAAACCTTATGATAGTAGTATTGTAATAAGAGACGATTACAAAAACGTTATAATAGTAACATTGTAATAAGAGACGATTTGAAAAACGTTATAATAGTAACATTGTAATAAGAGACGATTACAGAAACGTTATAATAGTAATATTGTAATAAGAGACTATTACAGAAACGTTATAATAGTAATATTGTAATAAGAGACGATTACAAAAACGTTATAATAGTAACATTGTAATAAGAGACGATTACAGAAACGTTATAATAGTAATATTGTAATAAGAGACTATTACAGAAACGTTATAATAGTAATATTGTAATAAGAGACGATTACAAAAACGTTATAATAGTAACATTGTAATAAGAGACGATTACAGAAACGTTATAATAGTAATATTGTAATAAGAGACTATTACAGAAACGTTATAATAGTAACATTGTAATAAGAGACGATTACAGAAACGTTATAATAGTAACATTGTAATAAGAGACGATTACAGAAACGTTATAATAGTAACATTGTAATAAGAGACGATTACAAAAACGTTATAATAGTAACATTGTAATAAGAGACGATTTGAAAAACGTTATAATAGTAACATTGTAATAAGAGACGATTACAGAAACGTGATAATAGTAATATTGTAATAACAGAAGATCACAGAGACATTATAACAGAAACACTTTTAATGGATTGTTATAACAAGCAATGACAGAAAAGACAATAATAAACAAGAAAGGTTTATCAACGTTTATCAAAGGTTTATCAAAGCTGCAGTTATTTCGTAATTGAGGTTCTTCTGTTTGTTCGTGTTAATTTGCATGCAGCACAAAAGTACCTAATAACTGTTTTGGTTTATATTTTATTGATAATTATCAAAATTTAATTTTCTAAATAAGATAGAAGAAAATAAGGTATTGAAATCATGACCAATTGAAGACATACACGCCAATAATTGACACCGTCATATACAACCAGATATGCTAATAACATAACACTTTTAAAAAGGCTTTTCAATTATTCAATCACATCTACTGATAAGCATACAAATCCACTCGACCACAAAACAACCATTAAAGTCGTATATGTAAAGATTAACAACGGTTTGTTATGTTTTCCACCAGACTCTGTTTAGGTAAATTAACATTAAACATGATATTGTTTGAATCGATTCATCAAAATCCACATAAACAAACCTAATTCATACAAGCTGTAGTTATTTTCTACCCATTTTCTATGGATAATTCATCAATTATTTGTCAGTTAACCGATTCAACAGCCACGAAATTAAGATATGACGATGGAATTGTGATTTCAAAAAATGTAGAATTAAATCGTTTGGATTTCCGTCCTGAGAGAATTACCAACCTAAATTTTCACTGAGTCCTTGGAAAATCACAAAATCTAAATCTTTACTGAATTCTCAAGGTTACCACAAATTCGCAAAGGATAAACCATTATTATGACCACTTTACCGGTATAAAAAAGGCACTGAAAACATTGGTGGGCTGTAGTGGTCAGGACACAAAGATGAATAAAACAACCACGACATGCGAACAGACCTAATAACAAAACGAAAGTAATGAAAAATATCGTTTATAGAATATGTAAATAATGAATGGTTTATATCTTTGACCTTTGACCATGGATACACGTGAATGTACTTAAGTACCCATTTATAGATATTGGCCACCCTATCTATTATTAAGAACATGCAATATGGTTTTGTAAGAGTGTGTAAACAGTCAATTTCCTTCTATTTAAAAGTGTTCGAACATTTTGAAATTAACCTTTGTAATGCTGAACAGTATTAACAATATAAATATGATTGATGGTTGCAACCCTACAATACTGGAGTTAATTTAGTGTCCTTCGGCAATAAGAATATTTCATGACAATCTGAGAGGTAATTTCAATCGTCTTTAGATGGAAATTACACTTTTATGTATTATGTACAACACTCTTAGCTACCAGCTTGTAGTAAACAGCCCCGCAGTCACCAAGATATCTCGTGGATGAAATATGACGCGTATATAAAAATGTTTTCAGATGTTCATAAACCTATCAATTAGATCACAGATTTGTTCAGAGCAACCTTTGAAGCGTCTCAGTGTTGATACATATACATTTCGTATGACCCCTACAATAGTCGGTCGTACAACAGATTTATCGCGAAAAAAGCATTTAATTTTTTTGCATACTGAAGAGTAGTTCGATTTAATCTGACGTTCTATCAGCTTTTTTATCGGTCTGGAGTCGATGAACGTCAGAACTCCGGCCCTATAGAAAGTGAGAGGAGTAAGCAACCCATGCCTGGGTCGACATTCAAACGATAACTGTGGAAAGAAATCGCCATTTTCACATGCCGACCGATGCGCGGGTTGCATATTACCCTTACTTTATATAGAAATGAAGTTCTGACGTTCATCGACTGCATACCAACATAACAAATCGATAGAACGTCAGAATAACTTGGACTAACTGAAGAGATTTAAGCATGTACTATAAACGTATACTGAGAAACCTGAAATCAACATAGATATCATATTCAATGTTCACCATAGACGTTTACTAAATCTTGTAACATTTTTTTCTTCTGTTCCTCAGTTGCAAATGAAGCTCTCGCAGCATTGAATATCTGAAAAATATTGTACATCATACAAAAATATCAGTTATCTCTGAAAATTTGAATATATTTACAACCTACATAAGATACATTCGGTCTTTATTTATGAATTCTAACATATATCTACAACCTATATAAAATACATTCTATATGTATGTAAAAATTTTAGCATGGGTGCACATAAGATAGGTACCTGATATTTTCATCCTACATAACACAATTGGTTCTATGCTAATACTTACGGAGTTTATAATTTGCTCATCGCTCAGACCCATTTTATTAGCTAGTACATAATCATCCGCAAGCGCGTTGTTTAGAATAATTGGGTCGTCAGTATTGAGAGAGAAATTTACCCCCTCATCGGCAAATCTGTAATAAGAAATGTTCAATATATCAACAATAAAGTCGAACAGTCAAATCGTATATTTCCGTGGTGCTCAAATTTCGTGGCTTTCAAAAAATATACATTTTTGTTGCTACTTATTTTCGTGGTTACATCTTGCTCACAATAACGCAATAATGCTAGTACTATAACCTATGATAATTTTTATAACATTACGTCGACAACTAAATTCGTGGATTTGGAGTACTCACATGTTCAACGAAAACAAATTCACCCGCAAAATTTGAACTTGCAGTAGCAATAATATGCCCAATGACTCTATCTATATATTCAGGAAACTACCTAACACACTTCCTTCTAGTAGAAATTGTCTGATAAGTTCAACACACTTGACCCATGTGACATTAAAATTGGGTCAAAGGCATTCGGCATTCATTGAGAACAAATTTCAAGACTTTCATCAAAGTATGTCACTGACCCTATATGTCTTTTTAATTTCTGGTCTCTTTTATTGCAATGAAATGGATATTTGCTCTTTACTTCACGGACAAACGGACGGACAGATGATTTCATGATTATTTGTCAAACACCTGCTAGTCAGTATGGACTGGAATTGTGAGACGTTGTACGACATACACTGAGTAGATAATCGGCTTATTGAAAACTATAGATACTACCAAAGAGATATATTTCGTAAAGTCAAGTAAATCAGTGACACATTTATTTAAATTCTGCATGCAGTAATAAGTACACTGTTACCTAATGAGCGGATGTTTCATAATATCCTCAGGGCACGCACCAGTTATGATGCTGGACAATGGACAGATTTCAAAATGAACTCCGTCTTCTTTACATCGACTGTACAGTTCTGGGTCGTCTGTCACGTGATAGCCGTGGCCAATCCTCTCGGCGTACATATGGTCCAGAGCCTGGTAGACATACAAAGAATTGTTCACAATTCACTTCAAAACTAAGCATGTATTACTCAGTGTTGTTGAGTTACCGAGTGTGAAATTGTGAGCAAGAAACGTCCACCTTTCAACATAATCATAATCCACACTTTAATTCCATGACACTAGGGCAAAATAGGGACAAAAGTTAGATTTACACGGAGACTCTTATAAAGTAGAAGGGGAATAAGAAGAGTAAACCTTGGTCAATCCAAGTAAGTAATGTCACGTTCTCAAAAGAGAACAAGGTATACACTAATCAGCACCAAACACGCCCAATTTCATGTTGCACAAAGAAATAGACTAATTCTCAATGAGTTCACTATGACGACTATGATAATGGCAAAGTAATAAACAGAGAAAAGGTTACGTGCTACATTCTGTTGATGAGCGTATCAAGAAAAAAAATAAAAACTAAGACAGAACTGGCTGTCTCCTTCTGTAAAAACGTTTTACACAAATATGTTATTTTCATAACATCTATGTTTCGCACTTAATTTTTTGACTCAACTCACTGACCTCCCTGACCCCTTCGGAGGGCCCATTTTCTCCCGCGTGGACAGTTCTGTGGATGCCATTGTCGTAAGCTTCCTAAAAATCAACCATAACAAATACTTTGTTTATATCATTGAAAAATAAAATGACATTAAATGGAATATGTCAATACGCAAATTTTGATTAGTCCAACGATCGCATCGGTAATTTATCCCAAAGCTCTTCTAACCTATAAAAGACATCGTGGAAACCAGCGAGGTCTATCTATCACCTGTATGACGTCACATGATCTATAATTTACCCTGTTATTGCTAGGTTTCTATCACTTCTATTTCATTTAAGTCTAAGACCTGTGTGACGTCTATCTATTTAGTAAATCACCGTTATTGGTAAAGTAATAGCGCTTTTGTTATATTCAAATGGGACATATCAACATATTGCTGTGTCTAAAGACGAGTATACACAGATTAACTTTAATACAAATGTGTAAATGAATACCCAAAGAACTGTAAACTTTTTTCGGGGGTTTTATTTACACTGATTCTGTGGGTATACTTAATACATCAAAATGCCCGCGAAATTATCAACTGCTAACGTTGATATTGATTCAAGAACTCGTATATTTCGTGAGCATTGTATATCTATGAAGTCTAGTGTCAATCGAACAGGGATTTGTATTTCCCCGATGGAAACAAATCAGTACCACAAAAATGCCTTATATTACAGTAAGCTTGGCATATAAACGTAAAAGAATTCTTAGAGGTGAAACCACATCAGGTATTCCTTTGTTCGACGTGTTAAGATATTGATACATTCATAAGATCGGTACAAGATGAAGATATTTTTTATGATGCGCTTGTTTGAATGGAATTGCTAGTTTGAATTTGTATATGCTAAAGCAACTATTTTATTAAAACTAGAAAATGTCTGTAAGACATGAATGCCCCCCCCCATGTGTGAAATAATAGTGAAAGGTCCGAATGAAGTTGTTAGGTGATATATACTGATTTGGGACGCGACGCGACGGGACGGGACGGGACGCGACGGGACGGACGGACATGGGCAACGCTATATGCCCCCGACCATAAATGGCGGGGGCATAAAAAGGGCAACATATTCTGATTTTTTTATGCTTGATGTTATTCCACTTAACATATCACCTGAAAAAGAACATGTAAAGTTTTGTACGTAAACATCTAATGGCGATTAATGCAGTAAATAAATCACTTCACCGTGAGTATTACAGCTTTAAGATTACCTGTCCTAAGTTATGGGGATTTTCTGAGAAAGACATTGTATATCGTACAATTATACATTTTTATTAGAAATTTTACCTTGAAGGCTTTTTTGTGTCCACAGAGAAGTGGATCCTTGCCTGGTTCGAAGTCCTGTCCAGCACTGTCTATGGCCACAACTCCTCTGTCCTTGAATTCTTTACATAATGACACGATCTCAGCAGACCAGTCTGAAGTCATAGAAACTACCTCATTTCGCAATATCGTTATAAACAATTAGTGCGCAGAAAGATGGACGAAATTTTCTGTCTTTTAAAATTTAGCAGGAGGAAAGCATCGATAGGTAGGTCTGTTGATTTGTACGGCGTGGAAGTGACCAAAATAAAAATATATAAACCAAACCTCGGTATCTCGAGCTCGCTCAAATCGAAGAACCCGTTTAATTAGTATTTCTTTTGTCTCGGCCAAACTTATCACCAAACATTCGATCTCATTTAAATCGAAAACTCTGATAACTGAAGCTTTTCAATGGTCCAACCGACTTCGAAATAACGAAGTGCGACTGTAAATATGTGTATGAAGAAAGAAGAGAAAACAAATATATTGTACCTGGTTGGTGAGTCATGCAGCATAATATTGAGTTGACTGTAATGTTGAAGTCGCGACTTCCCTTATCAAGAGCATCACATACTGTAATTACCACATCTCTCGGAGAAAAGTCCCCACGCTCCCTAGCGTATGCTGGTTTATCTAGTGTATTAGCCAACAGATGGGGATTATACCTGGCCTCGACATATCGTATACCAGATTTGGCACAGTCTTCACAAAACTCGTACGCAATTCTGAACACAGCATCCCTATCGCCGCTGCAACAGTAGAGAGAGCGGAATTAAGAAAATCATACAAGACACATAAGCGAGTATTAAAAACAAATATAGAAGTAGATACTGTAACAGTGAGTCAAAGAACGAATTAAACGGTATAATACATCAGGTTCGTCGTTCTAAGACTCGTCATTGATGTTAAGGGTCTGAATTTGGAAACATTTGGGGGCAAATGAGGAAAATTGATTGACAGAAATGTTATTATCAAAAGAGGAAATGCACTTAACTACGATTTTGAGGCGGTTTATAGCGTTGTCTTTGTGATTTATCAAAATCTTAAATATTCAGTATAGAGAAAAAGATACCTGTTGAAAGTCTTTCTGGGTATAAAGTAGGGATTTCTAAGTCAAAATATCCTAGAATCACATCCAGACACCTCATTTTTTGTGAGTAATATTTTATGACTATTCGCAGAATTCAAAAGCTTTTTATTACCTACTCTTAAACACTTAATGATAACAGTATAAAAATTGTTTATTAGATCACATGTAGATTATCAGCCTTCCGTTCATTCAAGAAAAGAAAAAACTTAGAACACTGACATATTTATTTTGTCAAGGCTTGTGATGTTTCTGTGTTATTATTTGTGTTGGATAACAATGTTTTAGTTTTCTGAATAAAAATATGTTTTATTTTCACAGAAAAAGGAAATCACACGTAATCTAAACTTGTCTCAAGGTGATTGATACGATCTAAATTTTATTTGACAGATATGATGATAACGTGTTTCACTTACGCTATGATTGGCATGAAGACATTGAATGCATGTAAGAATAATTTCAGACTACATGGCGTTGTGATGACTATTTCTTTGTCCAGTGATTCCTGATCTGTGATAACGGTTTCTTGTCCGTCGTCATCAACTGATATTATAGGTCGTCCTTTAGTTCTGTTAAATATGATATATACACGGAATAGAGATGTACCTGTTATACGGTAAATTTGAAAAGTTCAGAAACTTCATTCTGTAGATCATGGACCGTTATGGCAGTGACAGGCACATCATAGCAGGGCAGGGACCGGTATATCATAGCCGGGCAGGGACCGGCATATCATGGCAGGGCAGGGACCGGCATATATCATGGCCGAGCGGGGACCGGCATATCAGGCAGGGCAGGGACCGGTATATCATGGCCGGGCAGGGACAGGCATATCATGGTCGGGCAAGGACCGGCATATCATGGCAGGGCAGGGACCGGCATATCATGGCCGGGCGGGGACCGGCATATCAGACAGGGCAGGGACCGGTACATCATGGCCGGGCAGGGACATGCATATCATGGCAGGGAAGGGACCGGCATATTATGGCAGGGCAGGGACCGGTATATTATGACAGGGCAGGGACCGGCATATCATGGCAGGGCAGGGACCGGTATATCATGACAGGGCAGGGACCGGCATGTCATGGCAGGGCAGGGACCGGTATATCATGGCAGGGCAGGGCAGGGACCAGTATATCATGGCCGGGCAGGGACATGCATATCTTGGCAGGGCAGGGATCGGCATATACTGGCCGGGCAGGGACCGGTATATCATGACAGGGCAGGGACAGGAATACCATGCCCGGGCAGGGACCGGCATATCAGGCTGGGCAGGGACCGGTATATCATGGCCGGGCTAGGAAAGGCATATCATGGCCGGGCTGGGACCTGCATATCAGGCAGTGCAGGGACCGGTATATCATGGCAGGGCAGGGACCGGTATGTCATGACAGGGCAGGGACTGGCATGTCATTGCAGGGCAGGAACCGGTATGTCATGACAGGGTAGGGACCGGCATACCATGGCAGGGACCGGGATGTCATGGCAGGGCAGCGATCAAAAGATCATGGCGGAACAGGTAAACCGTGACAAGGACCGGTCTGTCATGGCAGAGACAGGTAGACCATCACAGGGCAGGAACTTGTAGGTCATTGAGGGTACCGTTATACATTGGCAGTGACCGGTATACATTGACAGGGATCGGTATATTATGGAAGGGGCTAGTAGGTCATTGCAGGAAGCTGTGGACCATGGCAGACAACGGCACAACATGGCAGGCACCGTTATATCACGACAAGGACCGGTGACCTGTATATCATGGCTGGTGTCGGTAGACCGTCTAAGAGACCGGTAGACCATTTCAGGAACTGGTACATCTGGGCCGATAAACTTTGGCAGGGACTTGTAGATCATAGGATGGAGCCGTAGATCATGGCATGCACCGGTATACTATGCCTGGGACCGGTAGGTCATGACAGGGACCAAAGGACCATGACAGGGACTGGTTGACCATCACTGGAACCAGTAGAATATGGCAGGGACTTGTAGGGTAGAATATGGCAGGGACTTGTAGGGTAGAATATGGCAGGGACTTGTAGGGTAGAATATGGCAGGGACTTGTAGGGTAGAATATGGCAGGGACTTGAAGGGTAGAATATGGCAGGGACTTGTAGTAGAATATGGCAGGGACTTGTAGGGTAGAATATGGCAGGGACCTGTAGAATATGGCAGGGACCTGTAGAATATGGCAGGGACTTGTAGGGTAGAATATGGCAGGGACCTGTAGAATATGGCAGGGACTTGTAGGGTAGAATATGGCAGGGACTTGTAGGGTAGAATATGGCAGGGACTTGTAGGGTAGAATATGGCAGGGACCTGTAGAATATGGCAGGGACCTGTAGAATATGGCAGGGACTTGTAGGGTAGAATATGGCAGGGACTTGAAGGGTAGAATATGGCAGGGACTTGTAGGGTAGAATATGGCAGGGACTTGTAGGGTAGAATATGACAGGGAGCGGTAGATCATGGTCAGGAATTATCCCTATCTGGCATCTTATCTTGTTTGTAGTGTGATAAACATCAAATTTTGTCTATTGCAATAGAGAATGCAAAAATATTTTGACCACTTGCATCAATTTAGAACACTTTCGAGTAACAATACAAGGAATATTATTCGGCTCATCAAACTAAAGATCACTTGTTATTCTTGTTTATCAGCCCTTCCCCTTCCTAATAGTTCTCCTCCCTTACTTACTTTGAAATATCTAAAATGGTCTCTGATCGGATGGCTCCGTCTAGGTGGATGTGCAGTTCAATCTGTGCAAAAGACTTTATATTAGTATATATTCAGTGATTTTTAATCTAAATTTTTTTCTAGAAATACAATATGAGAAAAATGCCACACCAACGAAAAAATACTTGATATACATTTTTAGGACCCATAGTCGAATGCGTCATTTCGTGAAAATTAGCGAAATCACAAAGATCTCTTTTATAATTTAAGACAACAAAACAAGGGAAAAGGATGTCGTGTGAACCATATTTTCAGCGAATTTTAAGCATTAACGTTTAAACTAAAATATATTATAAACTCATTTCTGCTATCTTGAAACATTTTCGAGAGAAAATTCCTTCACAAAACGCAATAAAATTGTTCCTGGTGGTCAAAAAGGGCAAATACCGAATAAAGGTCAATCAAATTAATGTCACGTTATCAAAAATGGAATCGGGTCAGTAACAACGAAAGCACGAGATGTACTCAATATGAAGCAAACAAGTCACCAGTAAGCTATCACATAAACCGGTAGAAATATTTCTTTTTTATGCATGTATAACACGGAATACTCCCCGCATATACCAACATGCTGTGCCACCTTACGAGAAGATTTGTAACCATGACGGTTCATGGAAAATCTGCCAAACTTTCTTGTTGTTTTTTACAGCATTCCTACCGAACACAGAGCAGGTGAGATATAACGATTTGTCATATACAGACTAGTTACCTCGTAACTTTCTATGTGTGATAGTCTTTCTTTGGATTCTCTATCTTAAACACAAGTGTGTAAATTTAAAGACACCCTGCTCTACATAATTTACTCTGTTTGGAATACTCCTGGAACCAGTTTTATAGTATCTTGTTACATGTTATCAGATCATCACGACAATTCTTTTTGCTACATTGGAATCTGACAGAGAGAAATGAAAGAATTTCTTAAAATATTTTCATTTTATCATTTCACTTCATTTTTAATGTATATTAGACTTATATCTGGTTTAAAATAAAAAAGACTCTGCAAAAAATAATTAAAAAAAAAAAAAAAAACCACACACACACACACCCTCGACCAAAATAATCCTCCATGAAAATTAACGATTTTACGGTACCTACATTATAATTTCATGGTTATATTGTATCAATGTTATTTTCATGTATTTCATTAAAAATGATGAAAGGTATGGAGTGAATCTTTGTGTGTTGTGAACAAGTTAGGCTGTAGAGTACATAACAACGCTCTCCGCTAGGAATCGGACTCAGAACGGTAGAAAGCGGTAGAAGGGCGAGAGTTGTTATTACAAATAGGTATGACCATCCAACATGGTGTCATGTTATCAATTGTGAGTAAACAGAGAGCGAGCTGTCAGAATCACCACTGTAATACTACAGTATACACACCATAGTAGTCTGTAGCAGTGTACACAATACACCTCATGTTCTCGATGCGATATCATAATCGGCACATCTGGTGTCTTATTGAAGTTGTTATATCTGCATAAAATAGTTACCAGGAGCAACTGTTTAATAATCCGGCTGCATTGAACGACATACTCACCTTGTAGCTGAACTTGTCCCCCGGAGTGGTGGTCATGTCGCCGGAAGGTTGTGCACAACTCTGTTTTCTACAGGAAATGGCTTACACGGTGATGTAAGTCAGCTCCGTAATATAATACTGAAGTATGGAAACCTGGAAACGACAGCGATAGAATTGGATGATCGTGGGATGATTCGATTTAGTTTAAATTAGTCCTAATATGATATACATTCGGTTATATAAATGACTTTTTCACAGGTGCCAAGAACTAGATGCAAACGTCAATTACAGGTGGCAGTCTTGTCAATAATATATTTCGTCGAATCAGCCTCAGAATTTAAGCATATCTAAAATTAATTTACAAATTCACTCAGTAGATTGAGAAGTACTGCCGAAACAAATTTGAGCGTTGACTGTATTTGGACATATTGGCTATACGATCAACCTCCAAATATAACGTGAAAGGCGAGAATTGGTCTTCCGGCATTTCTAAAAATAGTAGCAACGAGATTTGTTACTGGGAGAACGGATAAAGGACGGTTGGATGACGGTCGGACGATCAGATGGAATATGTATCCAGGATGATAGACGATTTCAGTGGGAAATAATTTGATTATTGTAGGCTTTAAAACACATTATTTCCCTCGATTACAGTCATATATTGATAAGTAACAACATGGAATTGTCAAATTACAGATCTAGGTGTTTGAGTGCTGGTGACGTATGCTTGTATGCACATTCCAGCGCCACCTCATTTCACTCTAAGGTGATTTAAATCACCAAGGTTACTGCAACGATAACCTCAAATTATAACTGTTCTTCGCGCAAATAAAAACTGCATGTACTGCACCTCTGTTGTCTGCATAAAAGGAAGTATTCGAATCAGCAAACAATGTATGGCGCCCGTTATATTAGTGTGTTGAGAAATTTGACCGAGATTCGTCTGGCGTACCAGTTTGTCATTACCGAGTCAGTAACACTGTTTCCGCGTACCAGTTTACGACACACCTATATAGGTTAGCGGAACAGTGGAGTAACACACATATAACGCGGTACGTTAACAAGCTTAGTAGACAAAATGAGGAACAATTAGATTGCATTTTAATGCATTGAGTATGAGGTATTGGGGAGTCATGTGGTGTGGATTAGGAGAGGTACGTTCAAGTTGTGGAGAGTGAAGTAGAGAAAACGTTAAGTGTGCAGTACGGGTGGTGTTTGATGTGGGATAAGATAAAGGGTTATAACTAGTCTGGTGTAGGAAGAGGTGACTGATGTGGAGTAGGGGAGGTGTTTAGTGTAGAATAGGGGAGGTGTTTAGTGTAGAATAGGGGAGGTGTGTAGTGTAGAATAGGGGAGGTGTTTAGTGTAGAATAGGGGAGGTGTTTAGTGTAGAATAGGGAAGGTGTATAGTGTAGAATAGGGGAGGTGTTTAGTGTAGAATAGGGGAGGTGTTAAGTGTAGAATAGGGACAGGTGTGTAGTGTAGAATAGGGACAGTTGTGTAGTGTAGAATAGGGACAGGTGTGCAGTGTAGAATAGGGGAGGTGTTTAGTGTAGAATAGGGACAGGTGTGTAGTGTAGAATAGGGGAGGTGTTTAGTGTAGAATAGGGACAGGTGTGTAGTGTAGAATAGGGGAGGTGTGTAGTGTAGAATAGGGGAGGTGTTTAGAGTAGAATAGGGGAGGTTTTTAGTGTAGAATAGGGGAGGTGTGTAGTGTAGAATTGGGGAGGTGTTTAGTGTAGAATAGGAAAGGTGTTTAGAGTAGAATAGGGGAGGTGTGTAGTGTAGAATAGGGGAGGTGTGTAGTGTAGAATAGGGGAGGTGTTTAGTGTAGAATAGGGGAGGTGTGTAGTGTAGAATAGGGGAGGTGTTTAGTATAGAATAGGGGAGGTGTTTAGTGTAGAATAGGGAAGGTGTATAGTGTAGAATAGGGGAGGTGTTTAGTGTAGAATAGGGGAGATGTTAAGTGTAGAATAGGGACAGGTGTGTAGTGTAGAATAGGGACAGTTGTGTAGTGTAGAATAGGGACAGGTGTGCAGTGTAGAATAGGGGAGGTGTTTAGTGTAGAATAGGGACAGGTGTGTAGTGTAGAATAGGGGAGGTGTTTAGTGTAGAATAGGGACAGGTGTGTAGTGTAGAATAGGGGAGGTGTGTAGTGTAGAATAGGGGAGGTGTTTAGAGTAGAATACGGGAGGTTTTTAGTGTAGAATAGGTGTGTGTGTAGAATTGGGAATGTTTAGTGTAGAATAGGGGAGGTGTTTAGTGTAGAATAGGGGAGGTGTTTAGTGTAGAATAGGGGAGGTGTTTAGTGTAGAATAGAACAGGTGTGTAGTGTAGAATAGGGGAGGTGTTTAGTGTAGAATAGGGGAGGTGTTTAGTGTAGAATAGAACAGGTATGTAGTGTAGAATAGGGGAGGTGTTTAGTGTAGAATAGAACAGGTGTGTAGTGTAGAAGAGGGGAGGTGTTTAGTGTAGAATAGGGGAGGTGTTTAGTGTAGAATAGAACAGGTATGTAGTGTAGAATAGGGGAGATGTTGACTTTTGAGTGTAGAATAGAGAGAGGTGATTTTTGTGCAGTAGGGGAGGTGTTAAGCATGAAATAGGCAGCGATATTTCGTGTAGTGTTGTGTAAGAAGAGGTGTTTAATGTGGAGTAAGAAGAGGTGTTTAGTTTGGAGTAAGAAGAGGTGTTTAGTGTGGAGTAAGAAGATGTGTTTAGTGTGGAGTAAGGAGAGGTGTTTAGTGTGGAGTAAGAAGAGGTGTTTAGTGTAGAGTAAAAAGAGGTGTTTAGTGTGGAGTAAGAAATGGTGTTGAGTGTGGAGTAAGAAGAGGTGTTTAGTGTGGAGTAAAAAGAGGTGTTTAGTGTGGAGTAAGAAGAGGTGTTTAATGTGGAGTAAGAAGAGGTGTTTAATGTGGAGTAAGAAGAGGTGTTTAATGTGGAGTAAGAAGAGGTGTTTAGTGTGGAGTAAGAAGAGGTGTTTAGTGTGGAGTAAGAAGAGGTGTTTAGTGTGGAGTAAGAAGAGGTGTTTAGTGTGGAGTAAGAAGAGGTGTTTAGTGTGGAGTAAGAAGATGTGTTTAATGTGGAGTAAGAAAAGGTGTCTAAGGTGGAGTAAGAAGAGGTGTTTAATCTTGAGTAAGAAGAGGTGTTTAGTGTGGAGTAAGAAGAGGTGTTTGTGGAGTAAGAAGAGGTGTTTAGTGTAGAGTAAGAAGAGGTGTTTAGTGTGGATTAAGAAGAGGTGTTTAGTGTGGAGTAAGAAGAGGTGTTTAGTGTGGAGTAAGAAGAGGTGTTGAGTGTGGAGTAAGAAGAGGTGTTTAGTGTGGAGTAAGAAGAGGTGTTTAGTTTGGAGTAAGAAGAGGTGTTTATTCTGGAGTAAGAAGAGGTGTTTAATGTGGAGTAAGAAGAGGTGTTTAGTGTGGAGTAAGAAGAGGTGTTTAGTGTGGAGTAAGAAGAGGTGTTTAGTGTGGAGTAAGAAGAGGTGTTTAGTGTGGATTAAGAAGAGGTGTTTAATGTGGAGTAAGAAGAGGTGTTTAATGTGGATGAAGAAGATGTGTTTAGTGTGGAGGAAGAATAGGTGTTTTGTGTGGAGTAAGAATAGATGCTTTGTGTGGAGTAAGAAGAGGTGTTTAATGTGGAATAAGAAGAGGTGTTAAGTTTGGAGTAAGAAGAGGTGTTTAGTTTGGAGTAAGAAGAGGTGTTTAGTGTAAGAAGAGGTGTTTAGTGTGGAATAAGAAGAGGTGTTTAGTGTGGAGTAGGAAGAGGTGTTATGTGAGGAGTTAAAAGATGTGTTTAGTGGGGAGTAGGGAGGTGTTGAGTGTGGAGTAAGAAGAGGTGTTTAGTGTGGAGTAAGAATGGGTGTTTAGTTTGGAGTAAGAAGAGGTGTTAAGTGTGGAGTTAAAAGAGGTGTTTAGTGGGGAGTAGGGAAGGTGTTGAGTGTCTAGTAAGAAGAGGTGTTTATTGGGGAGTAGGGAAGGTGTTTAGTGTGGAGTACGAAGGGGTGTTTAGTTTGGAGTAAGAAGTTGTGTTTAGTGGGGAGTAGTGAAGTGTTTAGTGTGGAGTAGGGAAGGTGTTTAGTGTGCATTAAGAAGAGGTGTTTAGTGGGGAGTAGGGAAGGTGTTGAGTGTGGAGTAAGAAGAGGTGTTTAGTGTGGAGTAAGAAGAGGTGTTTAATGTGGAGTAAGAAGAGGTGCTTAGTGTGGATTAAGAAGAGGTGTTTAGTGTGGAGTAAGAAGAGGTGTTTAGTTTGCAGTAAGAAAATGTGTTTATTCTGGAGTAAGAAGAGGTGTTTAATGTTGAGTAAGAAGAGGTGTTTAGTGTGGAGTAAGAAGAGGTGTTTAGTGTGGAGTAAGAAGAGGTGTTTAGTGTGGAGTAAGAAGAGGTGTTTAGTGTGGAGTAAGAAGAGGTGTTTAGTGTGGAGTAAGAAGAGGTGTTAAGTGTGGAGTTAAAAGAGGTGTTTAGTGGGGAGTAGGGAAGGTGTTGAGTGTGGAGTAAGAAGAAGTGTTTAATGTGGAGTAAGAGGTGTTTAGTGTGGAGAGAAGAGGTGTTTAGAGTGGAGTAAGTAGAGGTGTTTAGTGTGGAGTAAGAAGAGGTGTTTAGTGTGGAGTAAGAAGAGGTGTTTAGTTTGGAGTAAGAAAAGGTGTTTATTCTGGAGTAAGAAGAGGTGTTTAATATGGAGTACGAAGAGGTGTTAAGTGTGGAGTAAGAAAATGGTGTTTAGTGTGGAGTAAGAAGAGGTGTTTAGTGGGGAGTAGGGAAGGTGTTGAGTGTGGAGTAAGAAGAGGTGTTTAGTGTGGAGTAAGAAGAGGTGTTTAGTGTGGAGTAAGAAGAGGTGTTTAGTGTGGAGTTAAAAGAGGTGTTTAGTGGGGAGTAGGGAAGCTGTTGAGTGTCGAGTAAGCAGAGGTGTTTAGTGGGGAGTAGGGAAGGTGTTGAGTGTGGAGTAAGAAGAGGTGTTTAGTGTGGAGTAAGAAGAGGTGTTTATTGTGGATGAAGAAGATGTGTTCAGTGTGGAGTAAGAATAGGTGTTTTGTGTGGAGTAAGAAGAAGTGTTAAGTGTGGATGTAAGAAGGGGTGTTTAGTGGGGAGTAAGAAGAGGTGTTTAGTGTGGAGTAAGAAGAGGTGTTTAGTGTGGAGTAAGAAGAGGTGTTTAGTGTGGAGTAAGAAGAGGTGTTTAGTGTGGAGTAAGAAGAGGTGTTTAGTGTGGAGTAAGAAGAGGTGTTTAGTGTGGAGTAAGAAGAGGTGTTTAGTGTGGAGTAAGAAGGGGTGTTTAGTGTGGAGTAAGAAGAGGTGTTTAGTGTGGAGTAAGAAGAGGTGTTTAGTGTGGAGTAGGGAAGGTGTTGAGTGTAGAGTAAGAAGAGGTGTTTAGTGTGGAGTAAGAAGAGGTGTTTAGTGTGAAGTAGGGAAGGTGTTTAGTGTGGAGTAAGAAAAGGTGTTTAGTGTGGAGTAAGAAGAGGTGTTTAGTGTAGAGTAAGAAGGGGTGTTTAGTGTGGAGTAAGAAGAGGTGTTTAGTGTGGAGTAAGAAGGGGTGTTTAGTGTGGAGTAAGAAGAGGTGTTTAGTGTGGAGTAAGAAGAGGTGTTTAGTGTGGAGTAAGAAGAAGTGTTTAGTGTGGAGTAAGAAGAGGTGTTTAGTGTGGAGTAAGAAGAGGTGTTTAGTGTGGAGTAAGAAGGGGTGTTTAGTTTGGAGTAAGAAGTGGTGTTTAGCGGGGATTTTAGTGTGGAGTAGAGAAGATGCTTTTAATAGGAATTTGATAAATGTGGAGTAGGGGAAGTGTGTTTTTGCGGAATGAAGTGTGGAACCACAAGTTGAGAAGTTTTGTCAATTATCTTATTTCATTATATACAATTTATTATTTTTTCTGTATCAGAGAAGTTGGTGTTGTCATGATTAACACCAGTAACAAAACGTTAAAATCATCTAAAAATAACACACTATAACAGCCAAACATCCATGATGGCAGTATATTGGCTAAAAATTGAAAAAAAAATGATCTGAAAGTAGATTTTCATCACAACAGTAAAGATTTGGATTAGTTAAGATAAAATAATATTACATACTATGAAATGAGCATGTTGTCCAAATAAGCATAAATGTACTTAATACTTTTCCTTATTGGCATGGAAAAATCGACTCCGTCTATTCCGGGAATATTTCTATGATAAGTCTGTTCCGTTCCAAAAAAGTATTTCCGGAACCACAATTCGAATGTCCGCACGGAAACAATTAACGTTTTAAAAATCCGTTCCTCTGCATTTCCGTCGCGGGTTCACTGTACTGGACTCAATCTACTATAACAGTAATATCAATTGACGTTTTTTTTTCAAGTTTAAATAAAAAAAAACACATTATCTCACTATGAACTCTGATTTGAATGGCAGTGGTTGTAGCTAATCTTGTGACAGAATGATAATCAGTGAATAGATAAAGGGAACAACATACCTCAACCTTATGTTGTTAAGGTGAAGTTAAACCGTTAAATATTGTCTAATACCGCGAAATCTATTTATAGAATTATTAGAAACGAAATAACGGAATCCCATCAAGGCCTTACCGTTATCTCATTTTTGATCCTATGTGTGAGTTGTTTATAAAGTATACAATCTATCCTCGTCGACAAATCATATACAAGACCATAAAATCTGCTATAAGCATACAAAGTGTCCCATAAAATGACTTGTCCTTGGTAGCATTACCCCAGCTGTCTCTTTTTGTGATTACTATCCACGGCTTGTGAGTCATACGTCGACATTTATGGAACATAAAATATGACGAGAGAAAATAATATACTGTTGTATGTTATATTGATGAGTAAATGCAGTTTAATTCATCATCATTTGACACTAATGTGTACGCCTAAATGTAATGAAAGATTGTACAAAAGACGCACAAATGAATAAATTTATGTAGCACATTTAAATATAGTTTGATAGAATGTTTGCCCCCCCCCTACTCAAAAACGTGAGGGGCAATACCCCACCCTATTTCCCCTAAGCCACTGCTAGAGGTTACGTAAGTCCACACTCTGCCCGGTTCGTTATTATGCATGTCCTATTGTTACTGGCAAAGGTTGACTAGTCTGGACTATTTTAAAGAGCTTTGAGAGTGGAAGTACGTGTGTATACGTGTGTACAGTCGATGATGTAACAGAGCTGTCTACATTGTTGATCTACATGTCGCCAGAATGGCAAACACGCGCATGTGCATAGCTGAATTACTGAATGGCTCCTTTGGTGTCTAAAATACACCGATGAAATAATTAGATGCGACAATAAAGGGCACCAATGGTCTCGTCATCACATCAAACTATACATCAGCATATCTACTGTAGACATCCTCTATACCGACTTTCGACCTTGTGAAACTCCCCGCAAACGTTGACTTTGTAAAACACGGAACATTTTAAAATGAAAGGTCTTTCTTTTATTATTTCTACGACGATAACAGAAAACAATCTGTATGCAATAGCATGAAGCTTGTCACATACTATCAATCTAGGAAGTGTGGAGATTTTGCGGTCTTATAGGACAGCAAGTAATTTACATAGACATTATGAAACGAACTATCAATTTCTCTGAAATTGTAATCGTAAAATGTATATATTGTCCGGATTTTTTATTCCATCCTCGAAAATAACAACATTATCAATACAATCTCTATCAGCTAGAGTTATCGTTCCTTACAGTATCGATGAACATTGACGTATGACGACTATGTACAATGTTGTTCTGGCCTTAAACAGTATTTATATTGATTCAGTGATGAAACATAGAGATCCAAATCTGTCTCTGTGATCTATCACATTCATGAAAACAGTATCACTTTTTTATTTAGAAACAGAGAAGAAACATGAACAATTTCTCTTTGATGTAGAAAAAAACATTATCATGATCCAGAAACAGACATCAACAGTGTCTAGCTTTGATCCAGAAAGAGACACCTACATTGTCTATTTGATCCAGAAATAGACACCGACAGTGTCCATTTGATCCAGAAACAGACATCAACAGTGTCTAGTTTTGATCCAGAAACAGACATTAACAGTGTCTAGCTTTGATCCAGAAAGAGACACCTACATTGTCTATTTGATCCAGAAATAGACACCGACAGTGTCCATTTGATCCAGAAACAGACATCAACAGTGTCTATTTGATCCAGAAATAGACACCGACAGTGTCTATTCGATCGTGTCTAGCTTTGATCCAGAAACAGACATCAACAGTGTCTAGTTTTGATCCAGAAACAGACAGCAACAGTGTCTAGTTTTGATCCAGAAACAGACATCAACAGTGTCTATCTGATCCAGAAACAGACATCAACAGTGTCTAGTTTTGATCCAGAAACAGACATCAACAGTGTCTAGTTTTGATCCAGAAACAGACAGCAACAGTGTCTATCTAATCCAGAAACAGACATCAACAGTGTCTATCTGATCCATAAACAGACATTAACAGTGTCTAGTTTTGATCCAGAAACAGACATCAACAGTGTCTACTTGATCCAGAAATAGACATCAACAATGTCTATTTGATCCAGACATATACATGTACATGACTAACGTTCGAACCTTGGTGGAACTTTGGAGATACAAAAGTCCTTTCTTTGATAAATTATCAGAGCTTAACACCATTTACATGAAAAGAACACTCGTGTCCATTATTTGAAATCGGTACATGTGTGACATGTAGTGAGTCAGCTATCGAGAATTTGTCTTAGATCTACTTTCAGTTTGCCCATATTTCGCATTATCTCATTGATCAGGCGATCATACTCAATTTACATATAATTTTGAGTGAAAATCTGTGAATCATCAAAAAATTTAACTGTGACATAAAATGCGAGAGTTCAATTCAGTTTAGTCCTTAAACGGCCGTGCCCCTGCCACTCCTTCTATATACACATATACCATGCTTAGGTCATCGACACGAGAAAACCAAATTCGAATTCGTAACCCACAAGTCTGTTTCTGATGAGAGGAAGTATTGGTTAAATAATTTGTTTCAAAATTTCATCTTGTAATAAATCAGCAATATGGGCAATTATGTGATAAATATGGGACGTATTACAGTTGTTGCTACTACGGCACGGCATGTAAATATTGCTTACCTGATAGAAGGGTGGTAGTGAAATGTGTACGCCGTATCCGGCTCCGGCCCCAGCTCACCCCGGCCCCGAAACCCGTACCAGTGTACGCCGTATCCGGTCCGCCCGGCCCTGAAGCCATACCAAGACTATATGAAATTATCAACATCTCGGGATTAAAAAATCTAATAAATCTTGAATTTTGTCAATAAATTTACTTAAATGTTCTTTACCTGTTGCTGTGAATGAATTCATTTCATTATTCACCTGCGGATTAGTTGATGAATACCCACCATTTTCTTTCTATTTTGTTACAAATATACTGCAATCAGACAAAATACGTTATTCAAATTTATAGCAAAATGTCACTTCTATGGGGAAATGGTGCTTACTCAAAGCAGAAAAAACGATGAAATATTTTTGACATTGCAAAAAATTGTATCAAACTAAGTATGCGTTTCAGCTAATGTTGTTGCGTTCATTGTTTTGAATTATATAAGTTATTGTGTGTTATCGTATACTTCTATTTTGATGGAATGTACTGTAATCGAGGAGAGGTGTTCCGAACGGGTACCGGGTCCAAGGATCGAAAGTAAACAAACGACCTACTATCCTCATCACGGTCATAATAAATGTAAGATTCGATATTAAGATTGGAATTTTAAAAAAACGAACCCAAACTGTAAATTACCTGCAATATATGCCAAAAGTCGGAAAATTTCACTGTTGAGTCCGGATTACAATGTTTCATCCCCTGAAAAAAAGCAATTAGCCTATCTAAAAAAAACCTAGGAAAAGGAATCCATTCATTTAAGATGTTCGACTTTTATCATAAGCTGATTTAATTAGAAAATTCAAGATTTATTACATTTTTCACGAGATATTGATAATGTCTTATAGTACTGGTACGGATTCGGAGTCGGGGCCAGGTACGGCGTACGCTTATTTACTTGCTCTAGAAGGGCAATAACTTTAGAATAAGCGTTGAAATAACCACGATCGAGACCACGTGGTTTTATCAGTAAATCATCGGCCCAGTGTCAGTAGCTTTAAGACTTGTTGATGTTGTGAAAAAGCTGGGAACATTGCCATTGGCAGCGTGAAAAAATGGCTTTAAGATTTTACCTTCGGGTTTTGGAAAAATTTCCAATGGCAACTATGTCAGTAACAACAGGTTTGTTGACTAGATGTTTCAGTTGTCAAGTTTGTTTACATTCGTGATGTTGAATGCCCTGGTGCCCATATATGCATTATCTGGATATTGGTCTTAGTACATACCCTATATAGTACTCTTAAAATGTACTTTATTGGGATTCCAACATTAATAACATTCCAGTGACATTGGCACGAATTTTGTTTATGTAGTGACATATCTCTATCTGGAATGTAAACAATTCGAGCAAAAAAAAAAAAAAAAAAAACAGTCCGACGTTCATACATAAAACATAAATGAACGTGTAGTTATTTACATTCCAGATGTATGTGGTATAGCATACATATACTGACAGTAATATACTTGGGTTTAGTCCTAATTATTCTGACTTTCTATCTATGTTTTTATAAAGACTTCAAACCATTACATAAAAGATACAAGAATATTTATTATATATGTAATACTGTCAAATCTAGATTACAATTCATATCGAATTTAATCTCAATGTGGAATCCGTCATTTTATTATGGTCACTTATTTTATGATCTATTGAATGGCCTACATTGATGATTGCACCATGTTAACATGTTGCCCCCATCCATCTATCCAGGATTCTCCAAATTATGTATTCCGGGTCAACGTCTTGAGATAATATATGCAATTAATTATCACAAAATTTCATCTGGAGCAGAAATGGAGAATGGAGGGTGCCCCAAATCTGAACCTCAGTGCTTTCTCTTTATCTGTCCTCCATAGCTGCTGACTCAAAAAGCATAACGTCTAATGATGATATGCATACTTTGACTCTGATTGTATAATTACAGATTAGCAATAAAGGCTCCATGTCATTTCCTGACAGGCTGAAACTAATACCACAACAGGACAAGAATCTGTTAAACAAATATACTGAGTATTGCTGAAGCTATACATGTCCCCTATATTGACCCCTGAAATGCTAAAATATTGTGTGATGTTTAATGGGAATTCCTCAAGAATAGAAGCAGCTAGAGTGCTGGAAAATCTTTCACAGATATAGGGACAAATGAAGAAATGGAGAGAAAAAACATATTTCCTCTACTTTCCAAGTTTCTCTGGTGGGAGACAAATAAATTCGTAAACACACTGTGTAGGCCTGTTATTGTGGGTGAATGCCAGGTACGATTTAATATCTTTCACCAATGTTTGTGTTGAATCAGGTACGCTGATGGCTGCTGGCGATAGCATTGCGCAAATAGCTGTGGAGAAAAAACAAGAGCCGTACGACTTCCTAAGAACAGGGCGCTTCCTTGGATTTGGTCTTTTTATAGGAGTAGGTAAATTTACCACATAACTATCCAGTTATTCATATGTTCTCTGATTTTGTTAATACCAGAAGCTAACAAAATTGGATGACAGTTAATTCCATATCTCCTATGTAATGTTGTAACATTATTGTGCTCAATGCAAACAAGTGTTGTTACTAAAGAATGAGGAAAAAATATTGACACCCATATTGATTATATTTCACTTTTACACAATATTATAAGAAAGAACAAATGTGTACAATCTTTTATATTGTCTTTCTTTGCTAGAAAGATTTAGAATTTCAACAGAAATAGGAATTTGATCAATACTAATTGGATCAACTGGTAACTCACATATGCCATAGGTGTAAAACATAATTTCATTGATCTTGGTTCTTTTGGTTTTGAAGCCTTGTGTGCTGTTATTGTAAAAGATTAACTTGTGGCTTCCACAATTGTCACAAAGCTATTGTGAGTTCAGTTTATGAGCTACCTTTAATTACAACTCCTGTTCATGTAGTTTTCTTGATAGTTGTTGCCATTCAGACAAGGATTTTTAACACAATATGATGTTGTATATCTTATTGTGAAATAATATATTATACAAATGATTTTCAATGAAAGTCCTAATTTTTTTGTCTGTGAAAAAGAAACAGGGAAAACATTACACAAGTCTCAACATTCCTTGCAATAAGGATAAAAAAGATAGTAAAATGTCAAAAACAGACTACTTGTAATGAGCTACAAAAACTTCGGAATGGTAGAAAGAGACATAAGTTCAACTCACATAGCTTGAAATATAGCCAAATAACAAGATATTCTGTTTAAAGAGACCCTATAGCACCTAATTAACACTAGACTCAGAATGAAAATTTCTTGAAAATTACTCGTTTGCAATTTCATTGACAAGTGCTTCACTTTTACTCTCTGAAGGATTCCTTACTTTGATTCACCTTCAGTGTTTTTGAAATTTCATTCCATTGCTGTATAACTGCTGTCAAGTATGAAAGAACAAACCCAAAGAGAGCGTTGTCATATCACTCATATGCAGCATTATCCCTTTGGATTTTTTTTCTAGAGTTAAGATTTGAAATAGTAACTGCAAGTTACTATTTGCTTTATATTTACTTATTTTCTGATGGAAATGATTTTGCATTTCTATCCATTTTGACAAAGTTTTGCCTCTTTATGAAAAAAATTAGACAAAATTTATCTAGTAATGTATTCATTTAGCTTTCAATGGAATCTCTTCAAATTGCCATGTAAAGTACCATCACTTCTATATAAATCTGTGCGCCCTTATATAATCTTGTATTTCAATCCTTTTTAAGGGAACATTATGCTCCTGTATGTGGAAAATAAAACTACATATATTCATTCATTCTTAAATGTTTTGCATTCTGTGTGAAGTGCCAGTACCATGTGGAATTATGTCCCTCAAGTGATTTTGCATTATAACCATTTATTTTTTGAGAGGTTTGCCACTTTATGTGAAACATGAAGACAATTTTGTGTGAAGTACCATAGTTCTGTAGATGTGCCCTTAAAGAAAATTGCATTACAGTACTACCCTTGTTGACAGAATTATCCCCTGCTGTGTTGTTGTGCATTCTCAAACTATTTCACATTTTGATCTTTTTTTTGGAAGAATCAGCTCAAAATGTGCTGTGAATAGCTATGTTGGCCAAGCATGATTTGTCACTCGGTAACTTGTCTTTGATGTCAGTTGTTTTTATATGTTATCATATTGTTCAATAGCAGGAATAACATGTGCACTGTGGGAGGAAAATTTCAAACCCAGCAATATCGATTTTGGACCATGTTGTCATTTCAATAACTGTTGTTATCCTTATTCATATGTCACTGGTTCAGATAATTAAAAGTAAAGGAAAGAAATTTTCAATCTTTTAACATATATAGCAAGCAAAGATTACACTACCAGGTAGACCCCGAAAACCCTATCAGGAGATTTCAGCTATCATTTTTTTTTTTTTTTTCGAGGTTTGAAGGATGACAATTGTATGAATATGCACATAGGAAAATTCTTAATTGTATGTAATGGTAATGAAATTATTTTTTGTGTGTCAATTCATAGTTAAACAAAAGATTGATGACTTGACCTTACAATTTATAATATCTGTTACACCATCAGATAATGGAAGATTTCATCGATATCGATCCACGTCATAATTTGCTTGTTATTTGTGGTGTTTTGTACAGGGCCCAATGTTCAGAATGTGGTATCTGGGACTGGACAAAGCCTTTAAGGGTACAAAGTTAGGACCTCTTAAGATGTTGGCTTGTGATCAGGTAAGGACTTGTGGGTAAATGAGGAAGGATAGTGTGATACCCCACATTGTGACTGTTAAGGAAAGACAACTCTGGGAGAGATTGGATAAGAATATGTATTGATAGGAAACTACACTTTAATCAGTTGAAAAAAGGTGTTACAAAATATCCAACACCACTGATGTGTGTCTCTTCTGCATACTGACTGAAAGGTCAAAGGTCATCATGTCTTTTGCTTGAATGAATATTGAACCAAGAATCTGCATGAATTGCCCTCGATTAACTTTGAAAGTTGTTTGAATAGATTCTCCTGACAAATTCTTCCTATTATTAAGGCCATAATATACATCAATTTAACAGTATAATATATACATATATTTCATATATAATTATGAAAAGAGAGAGAGATGTGGAAAACTTTGTTATGTAGATGTATTTTCCACTTATTACCCAAGTTGTTGGTCTACTCTTACTGCTGTGGGAACATTTCTGTGTCCCAACAATTACATTCACTTCAGTTCCATTGAACTTGTAATGCCAAGAGAAATTATCAGCAATACAGACTCAGTCCTTGTTTGCTTTAAGGTAACAGGTCTTTCTACCCACTGAATTAAATTATTTAATTGTTTTTAAAGTAATTGTATGGTCTAATGGATAGAAATACTGTTGTTATACTGATACAATGTTCGGTCAAATCTTGTAACGAGTATTTGTAGGGATAATACATTTTGCCATTTGTAAACTTTCTATTCTAATGTAATCTTCTCAATTACAAATAGGATCAAAGTGATGATATTGGGTGTGTAGTATGCTGATATGATGGACTACCAAAATGATTAAACTGAATGACCTCTGCCCACTTTCAAGGTCACAAGGGTCAAATATGTTGAAGTCTTTAAACAACTTCTTCTCAATAACCAAAAGGTCCAGAGTGCTGATATTAGGCCTGTATGCTGCTGAGATGGAGGGCTACCAACTTTATATATAAGAATGACCTTGACCCACTTTCAAGGTCACAAGAGTCAAATGTGTTGAAATTTGTAAACAACTTTTCCCGAATTACCAAAAGGTCCACAGTGCTGACATTTGATCTGTAGCAGGATAGGATGAAGTGTTACCAAGTTTGTTCAAATGATTGACCCTGAACCTCTTTTAAAGTCACAGGTGTCAAATATGTCAAAATCTTAAACAACTTCTTCTCAATAGGATGAAGGGTTACCAATTCCTTCATGCGACTGGCATTTTCTCTTTATAAAGGTCACAAGAGTCAAATAAAATTTCTTCTCAATAGGTAAAAGGTTCAGGCTGTTGGTGTTGGTTTTTTAATATAAGTGAATGAAGGGCAACTGATTTGTTCAAATAATTGACCTTGACATGTATTCAAGATCTCTTGGGTTAAGTGAGTTGAGGTCTTGAAATTTCTTTTTCAACAAGCAATAGGTTTGGAGTAATGGCATTTGTGAAGTATGTTACATGTAAAAAGAATATGATTTCAAATTTGCAGATAATGATTTAAGGAACCAACAATGTTTTCTTTGTAAGCTGTAGAGTAATTTATCTTAGGCCTATTTGGCCTCCTCCATATATAGGTCATTATTGTCAGATGACCGTTAAGGCCCATTGGCCTCTTGTTTAAGGATATTTGATGTCACTGAGAACACAAGAACAATTAATCTCACTTTAACATTTATCTGTGTTTCAGCTTTTGTGGGCACCTTCATTTTTATCATTTTTTCTCGGAACAATGGGAGCTTTGCGAGGAGACTCCGCTCAGCAAATCAAAGAGAAGATTTCAAATGTAAGCTTTTGAAGGTATATATACATTTGTATGTTTTAAAACATTTATACTCAAATGAGTAATGTTTTAATGATAAAAAGACAGCCTTCAGCTTGGTGTGAACTACCAAATTTTTTGCACTTTCGACCGACACCCTACCACTAGAGTAAAAGGAAGCTAAAACTTGTAATAAGGTAACCTGAAAATTTTACACATGCCAGGGTTTTATGTGTGTAAGAAACATGTTCTATGTTTTTGATTCTCATAATTTTAGATTAGACTTGGAGTACTTATAGTTAGAAATACCCTGCAACCATTTCTATGGTGAATCAAGATCTCAAAAAATGTCTGTTATGCCTGATACATCGACACCAATTCATAGGCAAATGTGAAATTTGATGATATATCAGGCCCACAAAAAAAACGACCATACAGATTCTGATCTCATTTTCTCATTCTGGTACTCCAACAAACAACTGATATGTTGTACATTTGTATATTGATATTGTCTCCGAGTCGTCTATTTACAACAAAATTTTTGTGTTCACTTAAACATAGTCTATGATCTCACATTTATTTAAATGTAAATTTGGGTTGATATATAGATTCTTCTGAAATTTCATTGATAAGATTGAAAAATTTGCTATATACAGGAATCAGCCTGTAAGATTTTACCGGGGATTCGGGTGGTGGGGGGATTGGCATATTACGTTAGCTATGACCATCGATCCATCCCTTCCTGTCTTGAGAACCTCTAGACAGATTTTATTCACATCTACCCCATAAAATTATAATGTCAAGTTCTATACATCTATAACTCAGTCAATAGTCTGGTATTAGCCGAGGCAACCTCAGGTGAAAAAGTGTGGTTCAACATTCTGTGTATCTCAGAAAGCTGAAAAATGAAATGTGTACTGTCATGGTTTTTGTCCAAGGACAAGGTACATACCCGTGATTGCTGTGGATAGCATGCAAAGAGGGTACCATGTGTTGTTCAGTAAGGCCACCACTAGCAGTACAGGGAGACCCTCCCTCGAATTGATCTTGGATCTCCACAGGGCAATTAACACAGCAGAATGAACTAACAAATTTGTGCTTGATAGATTTTTGTAGAAAAAGGGACATTCTTGTCTTTAGACATTTTCTAGTTCAAATTCTTTTTACTCCCCATTCGTTTTACTTTGTACATGTACCGGTATTCTTTCTGGGGAGGAGAGACTAAACCTAAATACTCCAGAACTGTTGTTAAATAAATCGAAAGATTAAATCTTTGATCTTTTTATAAAATAATGAATTTAGAATGACAAATTTCATCAAATTTTCAAAATTGAAGTTACCAAATGCAATTTGTTTTTCAGTGAAATATTTTAAGGTGAAACCTTTTTATTTATGGAGGCAAATTTGTTTATTCAATAATCTGAATCAGAACTGTATACAGACTACATCTAAACATTACACCTTTAATGTCTTCCATACTTAACCAATATAATGTTTCTTTTCTGCAGGATATATGGCCAGTTCTAGTAACTAACTGGAAGGTATGTAATTCTTTAAGGTCAGTCCTGGTTACTAACTGGAAGGTATGTCTCCTGTAAGTTCAGTCCTGGTTACTAACTGGAAGGTATGTATTCTTTAAGGTCAGTCCTGGTTACTAACTGGAAGGTATGTCTCCTGTAAGTTCAGTCCTGGTTACTAACTGGAAGGTATGTATTCTTTAAGGTCAGTCCTGGTTACTAACTGAAAGGTATGTCTCCTGTAAGTTCAGTCCTGGTTACTAACTGGAAGGTATGTATTCTTTAAGGTCAGTCCTTGTTACTAACTGGAAGGTATGTCTCCTGTAAGTTCAGTCCTGGTTACTAACTGAAAGGTATGTATTCTTTAAGGTCAGTCCTGGTTACTAACTGGAAGGTATGTATTCTTTAAGGTCAGTCCTGGTTACTAACTGTAAGGTATGTCTCCTGTAAGTTCAGTCCTGGTTACTAACTGGAAGGTATGTATTCTTTAAGGTCAGTCCTGGTTACTAACTGAAAGGTATGTCTCCTGTAAGTTCAGTCCTGGTTACTAACTGGAAGGTATGTATTCTTTAAGGTCAGTCCTGGTTACTAACTGGAAGGTATGTCTCCTGTAAGTTCAGTCCTGGTTACTAACTGGAAGGTATGTATTCTTTAAGGTCAGTCCTGGTTACTAACTGGAAGGTATGTATTCTTTAAGGTCAGTCCTGGTTACTAACTGGAAGGTATGTCCCCTTTAAGTTCAGTCCTGGTTACTAACTGGAAGGTATGTCTCCTGTAAGTTCAGTCCTGGTTACTAACTGGAAGGTATGTATTCTTTAAGGTCAGTCCTGGTTACTAACTGGAAGGTATGTATTCTTTAAGGTCAGTCCTTGTTACTAACCGGAAGGTATGTCTCCTGTAAGTTCAGTCCTGGTTACTAACTGGAAGGTATGTATTCTTTAAGGTCAGTCCTTGTTACTAACTGGAAGGTATGTCTCCTGTAAGTTCAGTCCTGGTTACTAACTGGAAGGTATGTCTCCTGTAAGTTCAGTCCTGGTTACTAACTGGAAGGTATGTATTCTTTAAGGTCAGTCCTGGTTACTAACTGGAAGGTATGTCTCCTGTAAGTTCAGTCCTGGTTACTAACTGGAAGGTATGTATTCTTTAAGGTCAGTCCTGGTTATTAACTGGAAGGTATGTCTCCTGTAAGTTCAGTCCTGGTTACTAACTGGAAGGTATGTATTCTTTAAGGTCAGTCCTTGTTACTAACTGGAAGGTATGTCTCCTGTAAGTTCAGTCCTGGTTACTAACTGGAAGGTATGTATTCTTTAAGGTCAGTCCTTGTTACTAACTGGAAGGTATGTCTCCTGTAAGTTCAGTCCTGGTTACTAACTGGAAGGTATGTCTCCTGTAAGTTCAGTCCTGGTTACTAACTGGAAGGTGTGTATTCTTTAAGGTCAGTCCTTGTTACTAACTGGAAGGTATATCTCCTGTAAGTTCAGTCCTGGTTACTAACTGGAAGGTATGTATTCTTTAAGGTCAGTCCTTGTTACTAACTGGAAGGTATGTCTCCTGTAAGTTCAGTCCTGGTTACTAACTGGAAGGTATGTCTCCTGTAAGTTCAGTCCTGGTTACTAACTGGAAGGTATGTCTCCTGTAAGTTCAGTCCTGGTTACTAACTGGAAGGTATGTATTCTTTAAGGTCAGTCCTTGTTACTAACTGGAAGGTATGTCTCCTGTAAGTTCAGTCCTGGTTACTAACTGGAAGGTATGTCTCCTGTAAGTTCAGTCCTGGTTACTAACTGGAAGGTATGTATTCTTTAAGGTCAGTCCTGGTTACTAACTGGAAGGTATGTCTCCTGTAAGTTCAGTCCTGGTTACTAACTGGAAGGTATGTATTCTTTAAGGTCAGTCCTTGTTACTAACTGGAAGGTATGTCTCCTGTAAGTTCAGTCCTGGTTACTAACTGGAAGGTATGTATTCTTTAAGGTCAGTCCTTGTTACTAACTGGAAGGTATGTCTCCTGTAAGTTCAGTCCTGGTTACTAACTGGAAGGTATGTCTCCTGTAAGTTCAGTCCTGGTTACTAACTGGAAGGTATGTCTCCTGTAAGTTCAGTCCTGGTTACTAACTGGAAGGTATGTCTCCTGTAAGTTCAGTCCTGGTTACTAACTGTAAAGAAAGCATTCTCTACATAACTTTTATAAATTTAGTTATTAAGAGGACAAAGTCTTTTAAAGAGGAGAAAGAGGTGAACCTGGTAAGAAAACAACAGAAATGAGAACAATGGTTTGCCTTAGTTATGATTTTATTATCAAATAAGTGAAATTGTGTGACTTACAAAAAACTATATTTCTGCCCAGTAGAATTATCAGTTAATTATATGTTATTGTCCTGTAACAGCTCACACTCAGACTCAGAGTAACATGTAATATTTTGAGCCCTCTGGGTTTATTGTCTTGTAATAAGCCCACCCCCATGCTGTGATGAGTCAGAGTAATTGTGCTGATGATCTGGGTTTATTGTCCTGTGATAAGCCCACCCCCATGCTGTGATGAGTCAGAGTAATTGTGCTGATGATCTGGGTTTATTGTCCTGTGATAAGCCCAACCACAGAGTATAATGAGTCAGGGTAATTGAGCCACCCCCAAACTCTGATGATATATATATATACCGATTTCTTTGCTGTTATTACAGATATGGCCAGCTGTACAACTAGTGAATTTTTACCTTGTGCCTCTACAACACAGGTAAGTGTTTTTTGTGTAATTAACCTAAATGTACATCTCACCTGTATGCTACAGGTATTAGATTTCACTTGTACTACCGTAATTGCAGTCTTAAATGCTGAGTAGGTTGGTGTTTTTAGAAACAATACCTTAAATGTTGTACTTAGTAATATCAAAAATGACTTTTTGTTGACTTGTCACTTTGTCACCTCAAAATTGACAAACATAAACTGATTGAAAAAAAAACAATAAAAGAATAAAAATCTTTTAGTGAAAATGAAAGTGTGAAACTTTATTAAAATTTTTAAAAAGAGTGTATATCCACGATTTATTCACCAGCATCTTAAAAGCATTGTTTTATTTTGAAATACGCTGAAAGAGTCCTTTTTTAAGAAGGCAACCTAAATGTATCAATGTTTTTTCCCACAGATTCTAGATCTCAGTTTTCAGTGTTGTGTTCCACTCCTCTACGTGTTATGTTTCCCATTCATATTAAACAAGTAAAATGTTTCCATATGTTGTTAAGCCATTTTAGCGTAAAAGCTGGATACAAAATGTAGTTTGTGCAAATAGCGTCTTTAAATTCATAGCAAACTAGAAACAAATAAGTAAGAAATACTGCTGATTAGTAATTACAAAAACACAACTATATTTATGATACAATCTCAGAGGGCCTTTTTACGAACTTTTCTGTTCAAAATTCTTTCCTAATTGGTTTTTATATGGTAAAATCCTTTATATTCCATCACTGATGATAACAATAAAGCCATTCATTATAACATATACTACCAGTAACTTTTCCATGCAAAATTATTTTTACCTATTTTCTTACAAAAAAAGATATTTTTCACACAAATTGCCTTTGTTTTCTCCATCCAAAACTTTAATGAATTAATTAACATGATTTTGATTTCAGTATGAGTAATGCATAACCTTTAAGGTCATCTGACCGAAGGGTCTGTCGCCTTTTGTCCGGCGGTGTCCAGCGTCCGTCATACGTCAGTCGTAAACATTTTCAACTTCTTCTCAAGTTCTACATGTCTCATTGAGCTGAAACTTACCTGAAATGATCATGACATGATCCTGACCAAAATTGTTAATTTCAGGTTGGTCTGAAAATCAACATGGCCGCCATCTTGGAAACACATTTTTAACTTCTTCTCAAGTTCAAAATTTGAAATCTTGTATTTTATGTCAGATGACCATTAAGGCCCATGGGCCTCTTGTTTAAATTCATATCATTTTTTTTTTTTTTTTTTACATTTCAACTTAAATTCAACTTTAGATCCAATCACAAATCTACATTGAACTTGTCCCTTAGGTATCTATATAACATTGGTTGTGAATCTTCTTAGCTGTATTGTATTTATAATTATGATAGACATCTCACAGACGTGAAATTCTTTAAAGAGAAAGGCTGGTATGACAGTTCAGTGTTCTGATTTTTGAACCAACATTGACACTGTTGTATATAGAAATTTTGTTCATTTTATGATTGCTTGAGGTTTTCTTTGATTTGATGAAAACCTAAAAGATAAGGTGGTAGGTGCTTAAATACAGTGTTTTGCCTTAATCCTGCCCAGGGTTATAACATATAAGCAATGAAATGGATTTATTACAGGCCAAATATACACAAATTAAGGAGCAGATATGAGGTTTAGAGCTTACTAGCAGCCATAGTCATCATGCTTGATAAAAACAGCAATATTTTTCTGATCTGCAGAGTGTTGGTGGTGAACTTTGTTGCTCTTGGATGGAATACGTATATGGCTTGGGTTTCTGAAGCAGAAAACCAGGAAAAAACTGATTAACAAAGAAAATATGTTAGAGCATAAAAGTAAGTATATTTCTTTGTAGTAAGGTCTGTAGTCTGAAAGCTGTTACAGAATCAATTGATGATATACTTCATATTGGCTAATATGGCACAGAATGCCCTCTTGTCTTGTACACACATGGAATGAAGTGTTAAAAAGTTCGAAAAATGGCCCAATGCAATATCTGTCATCCCTCTTGTCTAGGAGAAAACTGGGATAACGTTTAGAAATGTTCGTTTAACTGTTCTAACCATGTCTTGCTAATGTACTGAAGATTTCAAAATTTACAAATAAATGTTGTTTTAGTGTCTGTTGTGCTGGTAATCAACAGTGAAAGGAAATTATTTACAGGAAATTTCAGATTTCTTTAAAAGAATTTTTATCAGAGTATTCTTAAAGTTTTCCGATGTAATAGAATAGAAGTTCTTATAACACAACCAGCAGACGATTACAGTGTGACGTTTCCGTGACTACACGGTCACCTTCATCAGACAAATGACCAGCATGAAGCATACTAGCACTGATGTGCGCAGTGAACCAGATGGTACGGAATCGACCAACTTTTTCGGCTGTACTATAATCCTATATACACTAAGGTAGAAAATAGTGTGATGAGATGATCAACAGATAATAGACCAAAAACACACAAGATGGTAACAATGTACTGTAGATAATTCACCTACTGGTTGTGTTAAAAGAACTTTTATTCTATTGACATTACCGATCTGAAGAAATATTCCCATGTAAATTGTGCATAAATTGTCAAAAGACATAATGAATGGAACTATTGACATATATAGAATGAGCAGGAACTATAGAGAGTTATAGTATAAACAGGAACTATAGAGAGATAAAGTATAAACAGGAACTATAGAGAGATAAAGTATAAACAGGAACTATAGAGAGATATAGTATAAACAGGAACTATAGAGAGATAAAGTATAAACAGGAACTATAGAGAGTTATAGTATAAACATGAACTATTGAGAGATATAGTATAAACAGGAACTATAGAGAAATATAGAATAATATAGAGAGATATGGTATAAATAGGAACTATAGAGAGATATAGTATAAACAGGAACTATAGAGAGATATAGTATAAACATGAAGTATAGAGAGATATAGTATAAACATGAACTATAGAGAGATATAGTATAAACCGGAACTATAGAGAGATATAGTATAAACAGGAACTATAGAGAGATATAGTATAAACAGGAACTATAGAGAGTTATAGTATAAACATGAACTATTGAGAGATATAAGTATAAACAGGAACTATAGAGAGATATAGTATAAACAGGAACTATAGAGAGATATAGTATAAACAGGAACTATAGAGAGATATAAACAGGAACTATAGAGAGGAACTATAGAGAGATATAGTATAATATAGAGAGATATAGTATAAACAGGAACTATAGAGAGATATAGTATAAACAGGAACTATAGAGAGATATATAGTATAAACAGGAACTATAGAGAGATATAGTATAAACAGGAACTATAGAGAGATATAGTATAAACAGGAACTATATAGAGATATAGTATAAACAGGAACTATAGAGAGATATAGTATATAGTATACAGGAACTATAGAGAGATATAATACATGAACTATAGAGAGATATAGAATAAACAGGAAGTATAGAGCATTATAGAATAAGCAGGACCTATAGAGAGATTTAGTATGAACAGGAACTATAGAGAGATATAGTATCAACAGGAACTATAGAGAGATATAGTATAAACAGGAACTACAGAGAGAGATATAGTATAAACAGGAACTATAGAGATTTATAGTATAATATAGAGAGAGATATAGTATAAACATGAACGATGTACTATGAGAGATATAGTATAAACAGGAACTATAGAGAGATATAGAATAAAAAGGAACTATAGAGAGATATAGTATAAACATGAACAATAGGGAGATATAGTATAAACACGAACTATAGAGAGATATAGTATAAACATGAACTATAGAGAGATATAGTATAAACAGGAACTATAGAGAGATATAGTATAAACAGGAACTATAGAGAGATATAGTATAAACAGAGAGATATAGTATAAACCGGAACTATAGAGAGATATAGTATAAACAGGAACTATAGAGAGATATAGTATAAACAGAGAGATACTATAGAGAGATATAGTATAATATAGAGAGATATAGTATAAACAGGAACTATAGAGAGATATAGTATAATATAGAGAGATATAGTATAAACAGGAACTATAGAGAGATATAGTATAAACAGGAACTATAGAGAGATATAGTATAAACAGGAACTATAGAGAGATATAGTATAAACAGGAACTATAGAGAGATATAGTATAAACAGGAACTATAGAGAGATATAGTATAAACATGAAGTATAGAGAGATAAAGTATAGACATGAAGTATAGAGAGATAAAGTATAGACACGAACTATTGAGAGATATAGTATAAACATGAACTATAGAGAGATATAGTATAAACAGGAACTATAGAGAGATATAGTATAAACAGGAACTACAGAGAGATATAGTATAAACAGGAAGTATAGAGAGATATAGTATAAACATGAACTATAGAGAGATATAGTATAAACAGGAACTATAGAGAGATATAGTATGAACAGGAACTATAGAGAGATATAGTATAAACATGAAGTATAGAGAGATATAGTATAAACATGAACTATAGAGAGATATAGTATAAACCGGAACTATAGAGAGATATAGTATAAACAGGAACTATAGAGAGATATAGTATAATATAGAGAGATATAGTATAAACAGGAACTATAGAGAGATAAAGTATAATATAGACTAAATCTTTCAGTGTCCCCCACACTTAGTATGTACAAGGTGTTACTCTCAACAGTGGAAATAGACTAAATCTTTTAGTGTCCCTCACACTTAGTATGTACAAGGTGTTACTTTCAACAGTGGAAATAGACTAAATCTTTTAGTGTCCCCTACACTCAGTATGTACAAGGTGTTAATATCAACATTGGAAATAGACTAAATCTACAAGTGTCCCCTACACTCAGTATGTACAAGGTATTAATATCAACAGTGGAAATAGACTAAATCTTTCAGTGTCCCTCACACTTAGTATGTACAAGGTGTTAATATCAACAGTGGAAATAGACTAAATCTTTTAGTGTCCCCCACACTCAGTATGTACAAGGTGTTACTCTCAACAGTGGAAATAGACTAAATCTTTCAGTGTCCCCCACACTCAGTATGTACAAGGTGTTAATATCAACAGTGGAAATAGACTAAATCTTTTAGTGTCAGGGGTTAGTGAAAAGATTAATTTTTTCCATAGCATTTAAGGCTAAATAACTGATCAAAATATATCTGTCCCAGCCAATCTACAGATGTGAAATGATCAGAAATATTCTCAATTTCCTTCATTTTATGTTTTAAAATTATCTCTAACCACTGATTATCTCTAACAAGCCTTTGGGCAACCGTGGCCTGCTGTACATCTTGTATTTAGGATAGAACACAAATGTCTTAATGTCTTATGTATTGTTTTTAAATCAAGGTTTCTTGCCAGAATGATGAACAGTAGCAGTACATCTAGAGGAAGCCAATCAAATTAGTAAAGACATCTCATAATTCTACCCCTTCAAGATTTGCATTGATGAAATTCTGAGGAATGAAGACCCCCAAGAATTTAAAACAATATTGTATACTGGAAGAAAACAGCTTCATATCAGTATCTATTTTAAAACAAAAGTGACACATTTCATATCCACCACTGTAAGACATGATGTTTATTGTTAGGTTTGATTTTTATAGCTTTACAAAATAAATTGTTTCATGTACATTCAATTTTGAAGATAACTATTGCCAAATAAAGGCACTTATGTTTAACAGATTGTTAATATATGAATTTGTTGATTTAGAGTGTTTTTTGGGGATTTCATTTTTCAGTTTTACAAACAATTAATTTCATGAACATTTTATTTCGAAGATAAACATTGTCAAATAAAGATTGTATTTAACAGATTGCTGATATATCAATTTTTTAATTCTGAGTACCCTTGAAATCATCAGATATAAATCCTCCACAAAAATTGATGACATCACAGTAATATAAATCATTGTCCTGAATGGAATTGCATGGGACTGTTTTGTATATCAACAACTTGTCTATGAGCTGCAATGTAAGATAAGTCAGTGGTACAAATAATCTTACAGCTATTTCCTACCAATCGTAAGACATGGGTTTAAATAAATCACTTCAATTTCCTGAATATTCTTATTTGTAAACTTACCTCTTCAGACATGTTCGAGAATTCATGATTTCACAAACTATGGTCTAGAAATAACTTGATATGTGCAAATGATGGGCATTTGGATATATGGACTCTGATATGGGTAAGCAAAGCAGCATGAATGTCATACTGAATTTTTTCTGTACAACGAATTGCAAGGGGCTTGAATTCACAATTGACTCTCATGGTATATTAATGCGTAGATAATCCCAGGCAAGATATAAGTTATTTACAGTAAATAAGACTCGTCTTGATTACATCACATGATTGTCTCAAAAGTGAAAATGTACAGAGAAAATCAAGTGAGAGTTTTCCTTTATATTTAGCTCACCGTCATCAGATGGTGGGCTATTAAAAAACACCCTTTGTCCATGGTCCATCTGTCTGTCGTCTGTCTGTTAACAATTTTTGTTTTGGCTATTTCTTGAGAAGTACTGGATGGATTTTTTTCGAATTTCTGACGTACATTCCCATTGGTTCTAAGTTGTGCCTGTGTGATTTTGGGAATGCCATGTTAGATTTTTTCTATGATGTTTGTTATCGGTATTTCTTTAGAATCTCTCAAATTTCATATTAATGTACCCTTTGGTGCCTAGTTGTGCTCATAATATTATGATCAGAAAAACAAAATGGCCAACAATAGGCCATCTTGATTTTGACTTTGAAAGTTTGTTATCTTTCTTTTTTCAGTCAAACTGTGTAAATCTTTCTTTACTTTCATGTGTAGGTTCCTCTTGGTCCCTAGTTCTGCCTGTTTGATTTTGGGACTGATCAGAGAAATAAATTGGCTTCCAGGAAGTCATCTCTGATTTGGTAGACAGAGATTATTATTGCTATTTCTGCAAAGGAATATTCAAAATTCTTATCATTTAGAACAAAAATAGAGAAGAGAGAAAAATGGAAAAGATCCAACTTTCAAAGAGCAAATAAACCAATGTTGGCACCAAAATCCCTCTGGGATCTCTTGTTTCAGAAATATAGTTTATTTGATAAATAGAATATTCAATTTTGCATTTATTAAATGTATTAAAAAATTAATATGCCACAAGCCATTATTTAAAATAATTGAACTTGTTAAATAGATTTCATATTACATTGACACTCATGTAAGATCCTCTGTAATGTTTACAGACACCACGTTAGATGTGAATTATATACAAGCCAAACTTTCATTAGATGTTGATAAATCATGCTGTACCTAAGGGGGAGGTAACTGTTGATACTGATGCTGAATTTATCAATCTATCTACAGAATTCATAGGCTTTCCACAATGTACTCTTATTTTTAGTTCTGTTTTTAAATTGTGATTACTGAATCATATATGTATAAAAAATCAATTTCAAAAATTTATCAAATTTATTCTTTTGTTTATTTTTCTCTCTGTTTACATGCTCGTTGTAAAATTACCTTATTAGGTCATTGTCATCGTCAGTCGTCATGCGCCATTTGCTTTGCACCATCCACTGTGTGCCATGCATAAACTTTCCATTTAAATGACTTCTTCTCAATAACCAAAGGGTCAATGTTGCTGATATTGTTGTACGATTTTCACCTGCCCATCTACTAATACTCAGCCAAATGGTGACTCATACTGAAACAAACCCTACTGTCTGTAACATCACAAGTAGCAGCCATCATGGAAGGAATAGGTTACATCAAGAACAGCAATGATATGCAATGTTTGAATGTTTTATGGTTTTGAGGATAATTCTGACAAATAGCATTATGTAGCCGGTAAACATTCACACGAAAATTCACCAGAAATGGCAGAATTAGATATATTTATTGTCGACCTTAGGACAAGAGATGAGGCATCAGTTATATATGGAAAACCATTGCTATCATGGAAAATGCATATACATTGTTTCTACACTAATTCATACTAATAAACTAATAATCTGTTACTAGACTTAATGAAGGATTGCACATGTCTGAAGATATTTGAATTGAGGCCTACGGTAAAATGAGGATTTCTGAAAATAAAAATTGTACCGGAGTATTAAAACTTAATGCAACATCTAAAGTAGTGAAAATATAGGTCAAAATATTCCTTTACTTAGTGTAAAGATGACACTATAAAAAGAAGTGAAAAACATTTTCACATGGCATGAGAGCTTATTGTTAAATTGTAAACCTCATCTCTAAGGGATTGATTTTTGGCAGACATATTACATGATCTTTTAACATAATTCCGATCAGTATCCATACACTTTTGCCAGCGATGTTTAAGGGCCACGATGCGACTTTTAAGGAAGTTATTTTATTAACAGTTCAGAAAATCCTCCACTGCATGTATGACGTCATCATCTGACCGAAAGTGGGTACTGGAAATGGCCTTTCGCAATAGTTACAATGGATGAAAGTCTGATGGAGGGAGATCAGACGAATAAGGCGGATGCTCAATCAATTCAAATTCACAATCATTAATGATTGTCATTGTGATTACCAATTTGTGAACAGGGACATTGGCGAGATAGAACAATACACATTTACTGAGTGTTCCCGTGGTGCTTGAGTTAAAAACTTTCTCTCATCTTCTTAAGAAGTGATGCAAAATATGCATTCTTTGGCGTGGGTGAGCCATGTTGCTTCCATTCGTTAGACTGTTGTTAAACCTCTGGGCTGGTATGGCTGACCTACGTTTCACCCATAGTCACAAACCTCTGCTGAAAGTTAGCAGCATCTGTCTCTAAAAGATTCAGTTTAGCACACGACAAAGTTCACCTGGTGTGCGTCTGCCCAACTGTCTTAAGTCCTGGTACCCCACAGGCTGAGAGCATTCCCATTTCAAGATCTTCCATAATATTGGAATAGTTGTACTAGCATTATATCTTTGTAACTCGCCTGTCAGCCATAACAATATTATGGACTTCATCGAGCATTTCTTGGATTGCACAGTGACAGGCTTTCCAGGATGGGCGCCACCCTTGAAGCTCTGTCTGCTACTCTTAAATCCACCTTCCTCCTTTTCACAGTAGCATATGAAGGGTCACCATTCTCTTGTGTTGCTACCATATCAGTGTGGATGTCCTTATGTGTTAGACCTTATGCAAATATTGAATCACTTTTTTCAGTGATTTTGTCCATTTTGCAAACGTCACTTGCTTTGTTTACAGCCTTAAATAGTTATTGAATAGTCGAGCTACCCCTGATTAACTTCTTCAATACAAGACTCACAACTTATATGTATTAATCAGCCCTCGAAAGCTATTTCGTGCCATGATTTCTATATTCCGTGGTACCGCTTCGGTCCAAAAATACAGAAATGTATCGGTATTTCAAAATAATGCCAACGTTGGTAGCTGCTGTTTTTATTACTGATAAGATGTTTCGACATATTTTGTATATATTATTATGACAATTTCATCATCGTGTATTCCTTATATCATGACACCAATTTTGATATTTTATTTCATTTACAGTACTTATTTGTGAGATGATCAATTATACTGCGGACTATCACGGATAGAATATTTTTACGTAATGATAGTTTTCTCGAAAAAATAAACAAGGTTCCATTTTAAATTAAATTTGAATAACACTAAACACGCTTGTGTAACCGCAATAGGCCCAATTAAGACCAAAAGGATGTCAGCAAGTGGGTAAGGGTAACCTGGACTTCAAGTTAATTCGGCGATTTGTTTATGCTATGCTTTCGAGGTTCCGTTTTACAACAATGTCCTCAGTCATGATAACGAGGAAAGGTATAAGGACCAATTTGACGAAAATTATCAATGACTAAAATGCAGAAGTCTGATCAGATGGTTCATTCATACAGACATATCTTTGTGAGACGTGAATGGACAGCTCTCCCTCTGCAAAATTCCAAAATTTGGTTACTACGTTAAGATATGTTAACTTGCTAAAATCGCTTGACTTTGTATAACTGCAGATTACAATAAACATATTGCCGCTGATCACGAGTATGGATTATTTTACTGGCATATTTGTCCATTTGTAAAGAAATTCAATTTTTAATCAGTTTTGTGTTGTATGAATTAAGGATTCGTCATAATTTCTCGAGGTCAATTGGATAATAAAAAATATACTATTGATTCGCGAATTATGGAAACACAGATTAATCTAGATAGCATTAATGAATTATAATTATAATTATAACACCAATGCAATATTGAAGTGCTTCGTTAATATATATGCCTAATTTGATGATATATGCGGGATTTTGAGTTATACCGCTTATTTTCTTCTGTTCGTTTTCGAATTTCTTATTGTTTTGAAAAAAAGACGACATGTCATATGATTTGGAAATCATGTGCCCAAACCCAGTTGTATATATCCAATATCATAAATAAAGCATGTTAAATAGGGGACAAACACCTAGAATTCTTCAAAAGTAAAAGTCGAACCCGGATCGACTGCTTGGAAGGCAACCATGCTGACCGTTACACCACCGACGCATTTACTTACTCAACAAGCTCGTTTACAAAAGAAGGTGACTGATTGCTTGAAATTAAAAGGCAAACAAGGAAAGGTACTTTTTACGGGAACCCAGATAGAATGATTTATAGATGCAACTGATACCCAAGACCTAAACCTTGTTCAAAACCCGATGTCATGCCAATTAAATACTACATATATATAACATTGAACTTGTTTTCTTTCTAATACATATTTTTGATAAAGAACAAAAACAAAACAAAGATACCAACATGTCACAATAATCATAATCCAAATTCAAATTTAATGGGGGCCAAATATCATCGTATCATCAGCGTTTGACTATAGGACGCTAAATCACAAAGGCTCCATATCTAAATCTTAGGGTTTTAAAGTACAGGAACAAAAAATCAGAGGATGTATAATTAGCCACTATGTTGCAATATCAATATGAACAGCAATTGATGTTTTCTAAGAGAAGATACCACCTTTGCAAGGGCGATATTAGGTGGTAGACACTGCTGGTAAACCTTTAGTCCCCTAGGTTTACCGTAACCTGCATTCAACGTTTTAATTCAATCGAGTAGCGACATGGTTTGCAACATTCGAGTGACTATCAGAAATAGGAAAATTACGAAAATCGTTTGATAATGGGGCTAATGCACCTCATCATCATTTTTTGGATCACTCTCGATTTCTTTGGAGTTTCCTCACTTTCTTCCTAGTCTTCAAAGGTTGTACAAAAGAACAAGTCAATAACACTTCTTACTACAACTTAGTGGTTAGATACAGTAGAGCAGGGATGTGTTTTATCACTTGACGTGACATTGCTTGTAATACATAAGGTCAATAACCAAAGCAAGGAGAGGTCAGGGGTTGGAGCAACAGCTTGAAGAACAAAGTATTAACACAAGGACATCACAATTTGTCACCAGGATGAAAACAACAACAAGGAAACACCAACATTACGTCAATATCATAATAATTTAAACTCAATTTCAATAAAACTAGGCAAAATATAAACACAAAATAGATTAACATGGAGAATCCTGAGAATGTACCAAGAGAATAAACCAGGTGAAAATTAATGATAATCAAACTGATAGAAAGAACTGTCATATGACAGATAGATTTTAAACTACACCTGGCCCGAGGATCACAAAGGTTGCGATTTATTAGTGAAGTGTTATTTCCCTTTGCTTTCTACACCTAAGTGTGACGCGTTATTGAATGCCATTTCTTTGAACGCATATCAGCGTGGAGAACTTTCGTGTCTCTTGAAATCAGAGAATCCAAGGTGTTAGCCAATGGCTCAGTCTATGCACATTGTGTCAGATTGAACTGTATAAATATGTGCTTATTCCTACTGATTGTCAAGTTCAGTGGGTGATTACGACTGATACGTTAGGATGTATACGCAGATAATAGTAACTACCGCATGACGGCATGATCTGAGTGAAGGGTTATTTCTACGAGACTATACATTCCTCTGATGCCTTAAGTATCCATATGTGCTGGTGGAAGAAACTTTTTGTGCTTTTACCGTATTTACAGTAGTTATAGAACGAATACTGATAACCGTGTGCACGAAATCCTACACAAAATTGTCCACATACATAATGTACACTTCCAGTAGGCTCTTGATACCACATATAATTGCACATATACATACATATGAATTGTTTAAAAGGTAGTTGTTGTCATGGAGATTAACCAGATTGGTAAATATGTAGGAATAAAATACTTCGGGTAATTTCCAGTTATTATCTACATCGTAACAAACAGCATATAAACTGAATTGTTGTATTGCAGGTTTTTACCTTCTTTCTCTGGGAGTTTGTTTGGATAAAAGGCTTGATAACAGCACAGCTAGATAGAGGTAAATAATGGTTCGTTAAAATTTAATATTGTTGCCACGGAAATATTAATTCAAAACATATCAACCTTAACCTTCAATAACTAGTCTAAAGCTGTTAAGTATAAAGATTGTTCCCAACTTTGTTTCATTTAATGCTTTAAAGTTTTTAACAACAACTAGTTATCTCTAACCAGCTTTTGAACGACCGGGACCAGGTGTCAAGATGTTATTAGGGATAATGATAAAGGTTACTTTACTATACCTGATAACGAAGGAGACAGTGTAATATGATATAAGCCGTCAAGTTGGTTGAAAAAACTAAACATGATGTAAGGTATCGGTGAGGAAACAAATTTGAAGTAGACAGAAATTCAACAGAGGGACAGGTAATCGAAATGGATAGAGAGCATTTTAAGACTCAAGAGTCATTTTGGTTGCTATTGATCAAAAGATTGTGACCTAACTGGTGATCGAGAAGTGGATTGCATCTTAGTATATAATCTTAGTGAACACATTTAAAATATTTATAGCCTCCAGTGAGGATCGAACTCACGACCCCTGGTTTACAAGACCAGTGCTCTAACCACTGAGCTATGGAGGCGGTTGACACACATTCTAATACAATGTGGATATAAATACTTTAAATCGGTAAGTAACAGCTGTGACCCTGGAGGCCTTTTCCTTATTGAATAGAAGTCAAACATCCTTTGTTAATCCCTTGTTTTCTTAATTGTTATATAGACATATGTCAATAATATCCTGTTATTTTCACATTGCTGCCGAAAAGTTTGCGATTTCAAAAATACTCAGATTGATTGTAAAAGCTTAAACCTAAAATTGATCAACTGGTGAGATCACGAAGTGGATTGATATAATCTAATGGAACTCAATAAAAACATGTCTAGCCTCCTGTATGGATCGAACGCAACACCAGTTCTCTTTTTTCTCTCTTTTGAAAAATCAATTCATTATTTCAAGCAAATAAGACCTCTTAAATTAAAAACTCCTCACAGAGCATATAACAAAACATCTAAAATGATTACAACACTACCATGTTAACAATTCACAGATATCTAAATTTAATCTCACAGTTGGTGACTTTAAGAATTAATCTACTGAAAGGCGTTCACTGTTATTACACTGATAAGTCATAAGATTCTAAAACCTCTGACTCGTTAGAATAGTCAATTGGCTTCAAAAGTTTGATGTCAGTAACAAGATGTTTCTTGAAAAGAGCATATTTCTTCTTCATGTGATAGTAGACTTTGATATAATCAAATTCTTATGAAATGTTTAAAAGAAAACGTCTTACGATTAATCTTGGTAAAGTTATGTGCAGTCCATCTATTACACTATGCCCGAGGAGTCGTCAGGCTTTAGGTATGAGGAAGTTGGTTTTCAGCTTTCGTAAAATTTTACTGAGATCAAGAAAAGGCTGTTTCGAAGAGTGTGATACATATTTTTTCATTAATAATACAAAACTAAGGTGTTTATGTAGATGTTTATCTGAATATGTGTAATGACAAGGACTGGGAAAGTAAAGTTAGTTCTGTAAAATTAATTTAAGGTTATGGTCGCAACTCTCCAAGGAAGAGCTACTGTAATCACTTTGATGTCTAGATGGTGGACTGTCTTAAGGTCATTACCAATTGTTTATCGTGAAATGGTGAAGGCGTGCTATGCCTTCCATACAGTAAATATGGCAACATGGATATATCTTCAGGTATGAATAACCATTGTTTTTCAACCCAAAACTTGTCAAGAATGGCAAACCTATTTTTTATCAGGCTGGGATAACTAAGATCAAACATTTCACACTTGAAGTTGTATCTAAGTTCCTTTCTCCTATTGCTGAAGTTGAGATTGTAAATAAAGGTGATCCCGATATCTCCGTTGACACTGTTCTATCCGATTTTGATATTCTTATAAGGTGTCTTCCAGGGGATTATAAGAAAGCAATTTTAACTAATGTACACATTTATAAGAGAACAGAGTCCAGACCATATATTACTTATAAAGATTACAATGGAACCATTGCACAGCTCGATCCCAGGACTACCTGGGATATCTATGCATGATTTATTCGCTATCTCCCTTGATAGCTCAGTTGGTAGAGCGGAGGACTGTAGTGGTTAACTTCAAAGCTATCCTTAGGTCGCTGGTTCGACTCCGGCTCGCGGGATTGTTATATTTTTGATAGTATTACAAAACAACTCTGAAAATTGATAAGCAAATCAACATTCGCTTACATAATAATAGTTAACGAGCACCTGATGATTAGCAATTGGAATAAAATGTATACTGCAATGACCGTAATTGGATAAAGAAAAATTTACTTACGTTATGTTAACAGTTTATCAAGTATAAAATTAAAACGCCCAACGTGGGGCTCGAACCCACGACCCCGAGATTAAGAGTCTCGTGCACTACCGACTAAGGCCATAGCTCATAAGTCTCCAGCGCTAACCAGAAAAAAAATAATGAGAAGTAAAGGAAAGGAAAAGAAGTTAATGAAAAAAAAAGGAAAAATGATGGAAATGACTGAAATAAGAAGGAATTTAACAGTTATTACATAAAATAAAGGATATAGCATATAAGTCTACAGCACTAACAAGACAAAAAGAAAAAAAATAATGAGAATGAAAGGAAAGAAAATGATGTTAATAAAAAGAGGATAATGAATGAAATGACTGAAACAAGATGGAATTTAACAGTTCTTACATTAAATAAAGGAGAGTAAGGAATGTGCTTAGTTTTGCTCTTTTAACAAATCTCAATTCAACATAAATATAAAATGAAGGATAATCTAACTTTTAATTGATAATGAAATAGACAGTTTCAAATGTTCCAGAACTGCAAATATATATTACTTCCACTGAGGTTTGAACTCAGACCTCTTTCCAAGAAAGGAAAGTCTTCTTTCCAGTTGAACTACAGAAGTCTCTTTTCTTTGCAGAGCCTGGTATTTGTAACTGTTATGGTTGAAAGTTTGTGGCTAAGTCCATTGACAGAATAACATGATTTGTTAGTGGAACTGACAATCACTCCAAAAACCATAACAAATTCTCCTCTGCTTTCACAAGGGCTTGGAACCTTCTACTATAGGACAAATATATGAAAATTTTGCAATATAGTAGGCAGCATTAAACATTTTTATGATTATACGTTGTTACCATTTCCTTCTTCAGAAGTTTTCTTCTTTTAACAACCTTGCAACCCTTCAATTTCTAGCTCGGTTCATCAAGTTCATCAGGTATGGTTAATTCAACTTACCACTGTTGGATGGTTTTCTGGTTAAGACTTGGCAGTTGAATGTCTGTATTACTAAGGACCCTTCCACTGGACATAACAAGGAACTGGATCCGTGAATATCCTTCCTTGATCAAAATCCATCTGGACTGAAAGGTCTTAGTCTTCTTGCAGCGTTTATCACTAGGATAACACTGCAGCAGTTTTTCAACTGTGGCCTCAACATATCTATTACAATTTGGCCAATTCGATCGAGTGGAATTTGGCCCCAGGACAGCTCTACAACTAAAGATGCACAGATTAATGGACATGCTAATCAATATATTAGAGTAAAAATATCTACAGTCAGCGAGTAATTAATCCAAATTATTTGTACTTTATATTCCATATGCAACTATACTTCAATATTCAAACACTTGGATTTCATATATTTTTGACACCTATTACTTTCTTGCTTTATGGATCATTACACAAGTCAACTACAACACTTCTTACATTATTTCAGGCGAGTTCCTGTTTCATGGTTTTAGGATAAGGTTACATTTCTTATCATATTGTTCAATTTAGTTAGTATATAAGTAGAGTTTTCAAGTCATTTTTTGTAAAGATATAGACATATATTGGAAATTACCTTCCGATGCTGGTAACTCCAAGTGCCACATTTTTCTTTGGGCTCCTGAAGCGACCTGACCCAGCTGATGAGAACCTCTGTGGAAAGCGTGTCCTGGATTTGTCAAAGTCCGACAAAGATTCCCACAGCTTGATAACACTGAGTGCTTGTTCCGTACTCACACCAGTTGCTTGCTCTCTAAGGGTCACCAAGAAAGAGGCTAGGTTGGTGATATGAGAGTAGCTAGGTATGTTATCAGGATCCAAGTCACTCTGTAAAAATAAATATATGTTAACATATGCTTAAATTTCTTTTTAAAACAAAAATATATTTACAATAAACATATGCAAAGCCGAGTTAGAGGGCACAAATTTTACTAATAACGTGTACTGCACACAAAGTTTATCCTGCTAAACATATGAATGCCATTCACGAACTGCTAGAGCCAAAGGGGAAGTTGAAATATGTTTTTCACTTCAATACGAAACTTATTTAGTACTAACATCATCTGGGAGATTTGACGCAGCAGATGTCTGGGAATGTGTCCGTGGCTGCCCACTGGTGACAGGAGACGACTCTGAATGAGGCTCATACTGTTCATCGGTAACACCAGAAGACTCCAGACGAGGCTCAAACTGTCTACTAGTGGCAGGAGACAACTCTGTCTGAATGTCCGAATGCTTTAATAGCTTGTTGAAATCTCAAGGAAATAATTGGAGGGTTTTTACACTTTATAATAATTTTTGTTGCTTTTTATCATTAATCTGACTCTGTCCTATTCTTTGATATACCTACAAAGCAGAATGGAAGTAACACACATATCGAATCCTATTGCCATTAAAGTTAAACACTAACCTTTTACTAGCTGTCTGTATTCAGCATATGTTGGGATTTGCAAGGGAGATGTGGCAGTCGTCGGAGTTTGAGGTAATGCTGGCTGTAATGAAGGGATGGTGAGATCTTCAAAGGCCAACTGCTCACCAAACCCTTTGTCATCCTCGTGCTCAGTGTCCTCTTCTTGCACAGAATCCTCTTCGATGACTCTGGCAGTTTCCTGGTACTGCACAGTGGCACCAGTTGACTGGGAATATAGATATTCCAAGTCAATGAGCTCGCCTGAAAAATTGTAAGAAATGATATGGTAAAATGTTGATTTGGGCATTAGGTAACAAGAAAATACAACCCTAGTATGTTTAAAAATGTAAGTACACATTCATCAACACCAGTACATTTCATTACTCACTGCAAAGGTATTAATCATTACTGATAATGAGTCTTCATTTCATGAACATATTGTGTTTATTAAGCAAAAAAACAGTTAATAAATTTCCCGAAAAGGCCAGAGAAAACCGAGTTATCTGATGTGTCAGGTTTACCTGTGTACTTCCCAGGGATTGTAAAGTCTGAACAGATGTCTATATTTAGGATGTCTTGCAACAGTTTGTTGACAGAATGCCGTAAACTTCCATCGTATGAAAGAGGCCCCTGTGAATCTTGGTGCGTTGTTGCCTCTCTCTGTCTGTCCTGATTCCAGCGATGGATACAATCTTACAAGTAGACCTGGAAGTTTACGTCACCAGCAAGAGTACCTAGAACAGAATATCAAAATAAATTCAGTTACAGTTCTAAAAATGAAGGGTAAATCCATTTCAATCAAAATATTTTCTTTTTTCACCACTGTTACCAGCAATACATACTTTTCAATGTTAAGTATGTCAAGTAAAATAATAATGTTATGATAAAAAAGTAATCCATTTTATGCAAAACTGCCCTCCTTGTAGACTCTTTACAGTCAGTGAAATCATTTAAAAGCAATTGGACATTCCGAGAAGATTACTGTTAAATGTTTTAATTTAAGGCATTGAAGAATTCATCTCTATAGTTGTGATATGTTTGGAGTATGTGCATGCTTCTTAGAATTTATCTTTTGAGGAAAATGTTTAGGAATTGTACCTGGAATAAACCTGTTCATGTGTAGATGGAAACTCTCAAGTGAGGTTGAACCTCTAGCACATCGGTATTTGGGTAGCATCACACCACCTTTCCTAAGAGTGCCAACTTTGGTATACAGCTGAACACCATCAGGATCCTGGAGGCTGGCAACATGCTGTGACTGCTTTGCCCTAATCCCCTGCATCTTTACACTGTCGAACAATGGCACCTCAAGAATGTCACCATCCATGGTGAAAATCAGGGCACTAATGACAGAAGAAGTTTCTCTCGTGCCTCTGGTCACTCGCCGACAGTGTAAAGTCAACTCATCTGACTTGATTTGGCGGACAACGTCTGCATCCGATGGATTCGGAACATGATGCTGAATCATCTCTGCTCTCTTTGCCTTCTTCAGAAGAGTAACGTCTTCCTCCTCCCATCTAAATATGCAATGGCTGAGACGACTCATAAATGTCCCATACAATGGATGAGCATCCGTTGTGCAGCCAACAGACAGTCTCCGCATGAAGTGCCAGATATCCAACCTATTAAACAAAATAAAACATAGGTCACTTTGGCTGAAACTTACAGGTAACCATTTTCAGTCAGGAGCTGCTATTATCATAATGTATTTCAAAACATACCAAATTCTTTCACTTTGATATGCATCACTACTATTTTTATAATTCAATGTCAGAACATGTTGCATTGTAGACAATTACTTTTTTGTCGAGGTTTCTGTGAATTCAGATTTTGGATTTAAAACTTAATGAACTAAAGTTATTATGGTATTTGCACAGAATTCTGTTGTCAGTTACTGTCTCCACAAACAGCTTACCTCACAAGAAGATTTGGCCAGTGCGTGAAGTACTTCCTCACACAACTGCTGTCACAACAATCTCTGTCGATATACAGCAGACGTGGTGGAGATACTTGGGCATCCAGATAACGCTGGCATAGTCCCGAAATCATTGTGGCGAGGCCCTGTCCTTCAGGACAGACATGATAACTTGACCATGCTCGTTACCAACATTGGTTGCCCACATCGCTGTCTTTGTACTCTTTGCTGTAATTCAGAAACATATGGACTTGTAAACCAGGCAAAGCAGCCAGGGAAAAAAACGATGTAAAAAAAATACAAGTAACTTTTCTATTCACACAAATTAGCATTATATTTTCAAAAAATGCATAAGTAAGATGACAAATACTGCAATGGTCATAACATTATTTTTTCCCTTTTTCCCCAGTTTCTAATTACTTGAAATGGATAAAAATATTTAGCTACATACTAAACAAAATAATTAAGGAACCTTAGGACGCAAGGCTAAATTTCTGTCCATTACATACCTGCCAACTGTGGTTGTGATTGGCTTACCAACTCTAGTTCTGTGGTAAGGATTGACTGACCAACTCTAGTTCTGTGGTTGTGATTGAATGACCAACTCTGGTTCTGTGGTTGTGATTGACTGACCAACTCTGGTTCTGTGGTTGTGATTGACTGACCAACTCTGGTTCTGTGGTTGTGATTGGCTTACCAACTCTGGTTCTGTGGTTGTGATTGACTGACCAACTCTGGTTCTGTGGTTGTGATTGACTGACCAACTCTGGTTCTGTGGTTGTGATTGACTGACCAACTCTGGTTCTGTGGTTGTGATTGGCTTACCAACTCTGGTTCTGTGGTTGTGATTGGCTTACCAACTCTGGTTCTGTGGTTGTGATTGACTGACCAACTCTAGTTCTGTGGTTGTAATTGACTGACCAACTTTGGTTCTGTGGTTGTGATTGGTCAATCAAACCACGACTTGTAAGTGAAATCAGAGCTAGCCGGGCTGTTACTATCTAATACACGTGTTAATAACTGCTACATATCAGAATGATATATTATTTAAAGCAAAATGATACTACACTAAAAGGTATTCAGCCCGTAAAGCCTTTTTAATAGGAACAAGACCAAAAACCAAAATTTTCATATAATTCTTAAAGATCACAATGTATAACCGTTACTGACCATATTTATCCACAAGTTTTTTCATCTAACAAAAATTAGTACTTCAATGGTGTCACATAACATGCTAGTTGGATACAATAAAAATATTAGTGTATGCCCAATAAAACAAACTTGATTTCAAACGAAAACATGTGTTTTTACATACCATAATAACAGCACATTCATATACAATGTACGATATGCGAAAAAGTGTTATCTCGGTACCCTCGTTGTCACTCTTAGAAAAGTGACAAAGACACTTTGTAAGTCAAATGAAAAATCTGTTTAAATACTTTCTTGCACACCTTCTGGAAATTTTCAAATAATTTTTAGAAACTTTTACCGCATGTTATTAGATATTTCTAAGTTTTGATACACCTACCCCCTTAATTTCGATGACTCATTAGATTTCAGGAAAATTGCATACAATAGAATCATAGCCAAACAGACAATAAAAACTAAACACTTTGAAGGCTACAAGTAGAATTGTAATAAAAATTAACTATTTCTGATATTTTCTTACCTTGACCTCTGACCTTGACCCGGATTATGACCACATAATTCATTATGTAACAAAAACGAATAAGAAATAAAGTCCATTTTGCACAAAAAAAGTGTTACCATTATAGCTTTATAAAAAATTCATTTTTATCCTACATTCCAAACAGTTCAACAAGCTATGGAATTACAAAATCCAGAACACGCTTTGCAGAAGAGGAAACTGAAAGGAAGTATATCTGAGTAAGATAGTTTTGTTTCTTTCACCAACAAGGCGAATGCTTCCACATCCTCTTCAGCATCATGAGCGCTGTATGTTTTGCCAAGTAAAGAGTGTACCAACGTTTCCTGCTTGTAATCACTCTGACCCGGAAACACCTTTCTGGACGCACTGAGGGAGTCAATGAATCCTTCTATAGTTGCAAATAACATATCTTCCTGTTTCAAGGCTTGTACAGTGTTCATTAGAATTGGGAAGTCAAATTTCCTGCCATTATGAGCTATCAAAATAACATTTTCAAATTTCCGAAGCCATTCTAGAAATTTAATCAATCCAGACGTAATATTATCTAACTCTACATCTTTACCATGGACCGTCATTTTCCCTAAATTTACAATAATACCAGTAACCTTCATTGCTGCCTCAGTGAGTGGTGACTTTGTTATTATGTATGTGTTAAACACAGCCTTATCCTCTAGTCCAAAGGCAGGTATTTGAGTAAAATTGGTAAAATGAAGTTTAAAAAAACAGGTGGTAGCGATAAAGCTTCCTTTGCGGCACGATCTGCTTTTTCATTGCCTGGTATTCCCATGTGCCCAGGAACCCATCAAAAAGCAATACGAAAGTTAAAGGCAAGTTCATGATATATACTACTCACAATTTGATAGTGATCACTTTTTAATTTAATGTATAACGTTATCTATTTTAAGAATATATTCTACAGTTCAATTTATACATATTTCGGCATTATCAGATGACGATTTATCAACACCAAGCGAAGAATAACAGTATTAATTTGCTTCAATGCTCATTGTACACAGATACCCCGAAAATCGCAAATTACGACAAAAGGGGCGAACAATTAAGTCCTACGAAACAGTGTCGTTCAGCGAAAAATACATTGTTAGTACCGGGTATAACGTCCTCGAACATCAATTACGCTCTGGCAGCGGCGGCGCATGCTTCTGATCAAGTCTCGTATCCGGTTTTGGGGAATACTTGTCCATTCAGCGACGAAAGCTGCTTGAAGTTCTTGAAGCGTTCTAAGTTGGATGTTTCTCGCCGAAACAACGTTCTGAAGCATGTCCCACACGTGTTCTATAGGATTGAGATCTGGAGATCGGGCTGGCCACCGATAACAGGTTTAACGAAGTGCAATTTGTTATTGGTATAGGTGTTCATCCTCTCAATTGTTTAATTAATAGTTTAAAATCGTTTCCCTTTCAAGATACTGTTCAGTCACACAAAAAGCAGCTCTGTATATACTACTCACAATTTGTGTGATCACTTTTTAATTTAATGTATAACGCATTATATATTCGTCAATTTATACATAACAACACCAAGCGAAGAATAACAATCAATTTGCTTCAATGCTCAACACAGATTCGCAAATTACGACAAAAGGGGCGAACAGTGTCGTTCAGCATAAGGCCTGATCAATACACGTCCAGGACTTTTGGGGAATACGTCTTGAAGTTCTTGAAGCGTACCTCTGTGCAGTCAAACTGCCATTAAGGAACACATGAAGGTCGGTCTTGCCTTGCATGCTAATGCCACCCCAAACCATAACAGATCCACCACCGTATCGGTCATGTTGGGAAATGTTAGCGGCATGGAACCTCTCATTTGGTAGTCGCCACACCCTGGCACGTCGGTCAGTGAAATCTAAGCAAAATCTAGACTCGTCTGTAAAAAGTACGGGGGACCAGTCATGGAGGATCTAATTCACATGATCACGAACCCAAGCAAGTCTAGCTTGAACATGTCGTAACGTCAAAGGAATTCTCACAGCAGGTCTGCGCGACCTTAAACCAGCATCATGAAGTCTATTTCTCACAGTTGCGTGGAGATACGAGTTCCGGTGGCATTCTGGAAGTCATTACGTAGTGACGTAGCGTTGATGAACATTTGACGTCGAGCTGCAATAACAAGATAGCGGTCTTGACGCTGCGAGATAAGTCGTTCCCGACCCCCACCATGTCTTCTGGAGACAGTTCCTTTATTTTGGTAACGATTCCACATACGGGACACAACACTCTGGGACACACTAAGGTCATTGGCCACCTCCCTTTGTTACCTACCAGACTGGACCATACCAATGCCCCTGTCCATATCTGAAGTGTTTAGACGTCTTCTAGCCTGCTGTCGGGGCATTTTGAAACCATTAAAATTCAAAATGTAAAGCAAAAAGCGAGACATTCTGTCACAAATGTATTGGTGACAATCTGCACGCAGGAGGCTCGTGCGTGTACACGTGAAGTGTAGGCGTTTCGGGTGACTGACCACATAAACACCCGATACACATAGACCTCGGTACAGATATAAACCAACAAATATAAGGAATACGTATTATTTTATCTTAAAAGAAAATTTTGCTAATTATTAGGTGTGATCCCTATCAAATTGTTAGTATAGTATTACGAATGACAATATTTTCGATATTTCTATTGCTAAGACTTTGAAGAACAGAAAGAAAGTCTGAATGGATAACAGCTCCCATTACTTTGTTTCTTTGAATGTATTGCAGGGCGAGGTAGATAGCTCGAGAATATTGAGGCGTTGATCGGTAGTCGGCATCCATATGTTTCATCTTGTGTAACCATGGCCGCAGCAACCTGCAATTTCGAGAAGGATGAACGAAAGGTGTAACTGTGTCTGATTTAACATTTCATGAAATGGAAAGACAACTTAAGGTGAATTCATGAGCGAGGGTGGACTTTGTATCGTTCCGAATGACTGGATTTGGTTTACACCAATAGTTGTGTTTTGTAAGAGAGCGGATAATCGAATACCAAATGAAGGAATGGTTTTTGGTTTGTTTGAAACAAGATTTTAGATTTTGGATCAAATACAGGAGAAAATGCAGGATTTGAAGAATTTGACTTTAGCTGAATGGTTTATGGCAAAGCCATTATATTTCGACGATTATATAGTGATGGTTCGTTAGCCTCTAGGCTTGCTGTAGGTGTGGTCTTAACAGCTCCGAGAGCGAGCCTGAGACCTTGGTGATGAACAGTGTCTAATAATTTTAAATATGTAGGTCTAGCAGATCCATACACGATGGAACCGTAGTCCAATTTGGATCTAATAAGGGCTCTATAGAGTCTTAGCAAATCTTTTTTATCAGCCCCAATAGTTACTCTGAAATTAAAAACTTGATTTAAAGATTTAATGGTCATATGACAAAACGTTTTAGATAAACATACAATTCTACGTAGTCGAGTATAACATATAAGTTTGAAACAAATATTGACCTTTACTTAATTTGAAAATTCTAGTCGTAGTTCCTAAGTGTCAAAAGTTATACCACCTAGGTGTGGCACGTATTCTATGATTTTGAAAAAGATAACGTCACGTCAATTATAACATCATAATAGCCTCCATTTAACCCGCAGAACCTCGAAGTGGTGAAAGCGCTTCACCACTTGAAGAAAACAGTTGTTGATTTTGTTTTTGATATTTCTACGTATTTACATAATATAAATACTGGATGCTAAATTACCTACACAGATGAAAATTGATTTAATTTTTCCAAACTAGTATACATCCCAAAAAAAGTGGTCAGTTTCCGGGCAACCACCGTTGACAAATACTCTCTTTGACGTATGAACACAGACATCCAGCTAGTGAGAAGGTCGAGAATGAAATTGATGAGGTCTGGGAGAGCCACCAACAGTCCATCCCGTACCATATAACAGTACTGGAGACATTGGAAATGTAATTATACCGGAAACCGGATCCAAATTGCTGATGAAAACTTGCTTTTGAAATCTCAACGCAGACTGCTGCAACGTTTAATTCATTAGGTATGAAGTATCCCCATATTTTGAATCAACTTTTTTCTGTAACACAGTTTGCTAATGAAACCAGCTTATACGCCGTTCTTTTCATCTAACAATATATTGTCCTATGAAACCAATGATTATAGGCAGGCTGAATATTTACATTTTGACAATGTACCTGTGCATGATTCTGTATTTTGTGAAGGTAAGTAGGAACTGGCGTCAATATGACGTAATGGATTAAATTAGTGATTTGTTCAGTGACTGCCATTTTTGCCTCTCTCCCAATATCGAATTGACAATCCTGAGATACTTGACCATGCCTTGATACTTACTTAGATTCAATATATCAATATGTGTTGTATGGATAAAGAAAGTAAATGATTTTCGTCTATCGTCATTAAATGACCCACAGCTTAATTACAATGTAAGATGGTGAAAGACTATATAGTTGTATATTGTGATTCTTTAAATGTGATGATGTTGTGTTTAACCAGTCATTATGATTAAAAAGGAAAACAATTCTCCCCATTTTTTCTCCCTTAGTTATTGAGAGTTTGTGACAGTTTAACGCGATATGATATGATTTTTATTTTTGTTGTTTTTTGTTTTTGAGTTTTTGACAGGTTATGGTAGTACGGATAATGTTTATGATCCGCGATGTCGTAATTATGTAATCATTCTTGCTGAGACTAATCTAATCCAAAACGTTTTTAGAATTATTTCATATTTTACAATAAAATCGTCATAAGAAAGTGTTGTGTTTATAGTGTTGATGAAGTCATCTATTTAATATATAAGAAGAAAATTAAAACCTTCCTTTTCATCGACATTCCGATCTCCCAGAGTTACTGCCCTCCGTTTCATCTTGTCACTATGGATGTTATAGTAATAAGCTTGATATCCGGTAGGGGACGAGAATAACCACCTATAGCTATCCTATTATTGTGCCATATACACAAGTAGGTACCTGCAGAATTCCTAAGCATTACAAATACTTAAAAAGAATTGAATTAAAACAAGTCAATCCACAGCCTTCATCCAAATAATTCACCTATAAGTCAGTTTATTTCGGTTGCTTCTGTGGAAGGGGCGATGTATTTCCTGTTCATGGAAAGCGATGAAAATTTCCTACGGAGCCTTAAAGCAGACATCACGTACACCGGAGATCAGACGTGCTTATATCTTTGATTGTTAATAAACTTGTATTGTTTTTACATTTTGAATAGGTTTACGCAACATTTGTTTAAAACAAAATATTATCAAATCCTAAAGCCTATCTATAATCATATCGTACGTTTTTATCCTATATTTATCATCCACACTAGAGAATCACATATATTACCAAAATTAATCTAACAATTGCCTGTCAAAATTAACACTTCTTCATCATGATTCTAGTACAGGGGTCTATTCAGAACATTATCTTATCATTGGAGACTACTAGCTAACTGTATCTGTTAAATGAACCATAGAAATATGTTCATCGTGGTTAGTTAGTTATGCAACGTTACTCACCAGAAGGCCCAAACTGGCACTCCTCCTTTGTAAAATAATGCATTGTTGCCACTGGAAGAAATTGCACATACATCTGTCGCACCAGGCTGGGAGACAATAACATGCAGCGGCGGTACCCGACAAGTTCCTGATAGGGCTTGGATCACCCTGCCGGTATATAGCTTGAGGAAGTCTAAGATCCACCTGATGGCTGGAAAGGCTAACTAAGGTATAACGTAACCAGCTATTTCTAAGCAGAAAATTAAAGGACACATAATGAGCGTCATTTGTTAATGAATGGTTGCTCTTACGATGTGACACTGCGCAGTGGGAAGCGTAAACTGGAATAGACTCATGATGCATTTTAATATCAATGCATTCCATTCCAAATGGTACTTTAATAGAACGTCAAACACACGTGTAATTTATTAAACCTGTCACTCTATGGATTAAAACGTGGCAAACATCTTGATATAATGTCCATCAACATCATCAGCTTATGCAAATGCTTGCAATGAGAGCAGAGGTCACCTTCAGTTAGATATGAATAAGGAGGGAAGAAACGACGAGTGGTCGCCACACATAAATAACGCACTTGATGATAGGACTGGCCTGCATTAGATTATTTCAAAGTTTTCGAGTGTGTCAGTTCATATCTTATATTAATAACTTCACACATTTCTTCTACTAAGCGAATTGAAATACATTTTGAAGTGTACCCTGAGAGGTCAGCTATGTTGAGCTTAAAAATAGTTCTGCACATGAAATACACATTGCCGAAAACGCGAATGTCGTGGAATGTGCCGTTACTGAGAAATTTTGAGTTTTCTCACCTTTGGCTGAGAGGCGTTGACCTCGTTTTCGGGCACCCAAACCTGTGACGTCATAAGTTCAACGCTTTTGCTGATGTAGCCATATTGTCTATACTGGGCTACATGTGATTGTAATCTATTTTGGGATTTTCCGGAGTAATTTCTTTGTTTATTTACGTGAAAGTACTTCACATCTTCGCAATATTTAAGGTTGTGAACGAGGGGTCGGTGAATTAGCGCTTAAATCCGCTAAAATGGCTTCCTATCGAGGAGGGAAGCGGTGTGCCATTTCTGTTGAACTTATCACGTCACGAGTAGAAGCGTCTCGATTCCGCAGAAATGACGATTACGCTGGTTAGGTCTGAGCGGACAGGTGAAAATCGACAACTTTGAGCTTTAATAACTCGACACTGGGACGACAGATTTTGACGGGGTTTTCGTTATTATTATTTTTACGGCATTCTTAACATTTTATTTAAATATAAAATTAGACTCAGGGTACACTTTAAACACTGTCCTTTCAAGTATGGTGGAGTTAAAAGATGTGCGCATTGCTGATAGCGAACAGTAAATCAGATAAGTTCCTAGTTGATATTATTATAAAGGACACGACAAAACGACCGACATGATATCTTTCCATCAGGCTTTATGATAAGCGTGATGACTTCAATTTCCCTATTGTGAATTTTCCCTGCATAACCAATCTAAAGTGCTACGTTGCTTAAGTTATTTCGATATTCAAGGGCCTGTTCCCAATATCAATATTTTTGTGCAAAATGTCGTCAACTGACAACAGATGTTGGTCGGTGGAAGTCATGGGGAAGTTTTGCTGGCGTCGCAGTGATCGCATTATGAAATATTGTGGGATGAAGCTGGACGTGTTTGATACTTATTAGTTTGCCTCAGTTGTGTTACACCTTGATGTTTTTGGAGAACGTGAAATTACTTACTTGCATTGACCAGGATGGTGGGTGTCGTGAATGAAGCAAAAGACGCGTACTGAGTCTGAACACCTGGTCTTATTCTCCTTATACTTTTTCAGGTGTTTCCGAAACTCTTTTGTTCATATTTTCCCCTAGTTTTATTGAATATGGATTTGGATTATGATTATGTTCACGTGTTAGTATTTTCTCCTTGTTTCTTTGTAATCATTTCGAAGAATGTAATGTCCATTTGATTATAATGAAGTACACAACTATTCCATTGTAAAAGTATGTTAGTTTACAAAAAGGTGTGCAACGATTATATGAAATATCTTAAAAAGCCAAGTCAATGTATTTAAATGAAGTCGTTGTATGGGGAGGGGGGGGGGGGCAATCGTTACTATAACGCGTATAATCTGTGTTGTCGTCATATCCAAGTTTTCGTTGGGATGATTGATATGATGATATACATGTAATTAAATTTGAAGACGATGTTATATTCTTTATGTTGTATTATGACGTATTTGAAATGTAAATAAGTCGGTGATGAAATTAATGAAGAAAAATAAATTTCATAATTTCTGGATATATGCTCTTTTATTTATGATATAGATTAATAAGTACATATTTTTATCGTACGCTCTGTACATATGTAAGATATGATATACCAACAAGTGCGGTCAAACAAGCGGTTCGTCATGATAACAGCGGTTATTTTACCTTTGTTTATTCGTTCAACAACATCAATACATCTCATAAAAACAATTCTTTATATATTGTATGTCCAAAAATTGTTAAAAATCTTTAATGAATGGACCCATAATCATTATCAAGCAATAAAGTTGCAGATGACTATACTACGATATCAAATGTCTGTTTTTTTTCTTACTTTATTTATTTATTTTTTTTTTGTTAAGGAGTTTATATACAGTATTATTTAGGCTAAATATATCGACACACCTCCATCGCAAAAATAGTATATAAGTCACGAAATCAAAACATGGTACAAAATAATGCATAAGCACGCATGACCAGGAAAGCGTTTACGGTAGTTTATCTTTTGATCATTTCGCCGTGTTGTACAATGAGTGAAACGTTAAGGTGCTCTAGTTTAAAGGTGTAGATAAAACATTTGGTTATCTATTTGGAAGTGAATTAAACACAGGTCGAAAACAAATCATTGCATGCGAAGATGAAAAAACCATTGTCGAATATTCCCTTTTCTTCAGAACAGGAAATGATAAAAGTTTAAAGATCAAGATAAAGGAAATAAAGCAAAGTCAAATAGACATACGATAGTCATCACGTCTAATTGGTCAATTCAATTACTTATCTTTAACATAAGCTCTATACTACAAGTGATACAAGGTTATACAGTAATGTTTTTGTATTAATGATATCAACAAAATATAAGGTAATTATATAACACTTCCAACATTCTACTTGTACATAGCATTAAAAATAGAATTCACGATTTGTTGTGACGGAGAGGAAAGTATTTTTTTTAAGTTTTAAAATGTATGCCTTACGTTATACTTATCAGATATTTTATTTTTTAGGTTTTAACACTGACTCAAATCTCAATTTTTGTAAACGTTGATGCTGATTAAGACAAACTTGTATGAACGCTTTGTAAACGTGTCCAAACCCTTTCAATTTTCATTGTAGGAAACTTATTGCATAAAAGAGAAAAGTGTTGTCCCCTTGTATAGGCTGTACCGATGTAGATAATTACTTATTAAACTTACCCATTAAGAAGGCAATAGCTCCATTACTTTAAACGTTTTTATCTTGCAATATACTTCCATCTCTCTCGTGGACATGTTAACTTTACTGATCAAGTTATCACATTGGCAATGTTTAATGGACAATCAACATAATTACATTCAGATAATCACTGAATATCACAGTATCAACATTGACATAATACAGAGTCGTCTTCGTTTTACAGAACACATGTAAGCTATTGATATTCTTTTTATCGTAAAAGACTGTTGTCACTTAGAAGTTTTAAAATCTATCTTGAAATCCAATTGCCAATATATCTTTACCATGACAGGTTTTTGATTTTTTACTCGTTCGGCAGTGTATCATATATATGACCTACAATAGACTGCCCCTTTAATTACTGATGTAAATATTACTATAATCAGCGTTGAAAACATGCTAGTATCGTATACGTGTGGATAGATATGACGTTCCACCAGTATCATTCTGGGTAACTTATTGTCAATCAAATCTTTACAAACATCTACATGCATGTATCATGCCATTGATATCTGAGAACCTAATCACTAGGGACTTCTATGTAACGACAAAATCTACAAATAGTTAGAACAAAAGTAAATAGCGGACATAAGTGACAACTGAAAATACAAAACATATCTCATCGACTTCTTAGGTATTAGTGATATAAAAGAAATAAATGTTGATTTATCGATATCGAAATTTCAAGGTATATCTTTTTACAAAACATACATAGAATCACTTGCATCAATTCGTTAAGAGTTGGATTCGTCCAATGACTCAATAATTATATTTAAAAGTCTTACGGTTAAATATCCTGATAGATCAATTCATTACCAATATTAAGCAGATGTTAAATAATATATCATAAGGAAAAATGTTAATCTAAATTGTATAAGGACACTAATGTAAGGGAAAATAACACGAGGTTTAGATTTTTAACGTTTTGTGTTACATAATTGCATATTTGACTTAACGTCTTTGTTTAGAATCTTCATTCCCTGACACATTCACTCATTCCAGATACGTGCTGTTGTATGCCAGTCCATCTGACACCTTCTCATAGCCGTTAACAACCTGCCTATAGTAGCCTCCCCTTGGAAAGTCTTCTTCCAGCAGTGCAAAAGAGCTGTCATCATTTCCTTAAAGTTGCGAGGATGACAATATATTTCTTGATCTATGGCCGGAGGTGACAATCCGATCTCCAAGCAGAGGTTGTAGAATGCCTTGTCGATGTTGTTGATGATGAGTTGGATTTCAGAATCATTTGGAACTCTATCCGAAACCTCATTAGGAACTAAATAAAATAGAAATACAAGACACTAAATTCAAGCAAAGAGATGAAGAAATTGAACAAGATATGTGACAGAACCTTTAGGCAAGATGGCAAAAGTGACACATAAGATGAAACTACTCACAAATATATAAGATATTGGTAAAATATAAAATACATTTAGAAAATGTGGAAATCAATACAAATTTTCGAAGAAAAAGAAGACATTGAAATATATTCTCAGAAAAATGTGTTCTCATATTTCTCCACATATTTTTGCATCCTAATTTATTACGTACATCGCTTATTTGTCGTTTTGCTCACTTCTTGACTAAAGTTGACAACGTTTCGAAACATGCACTCTTGAAAATACTAAAGATTAAACTTAAATAAGTTAGAACAACAGTTCGACATTGTTAATCGATGCCAAAACGTTCTATCCTGTGGCGTGTGGGAAAGCATAATTAAGTGTATAGGACAGTTACATGTTTTGGCATATCTTATTTACTTTCGCTTTGATTTTTTTCATCAAGTACTTTTAGAATGTCAAGCATGATGACGTAGTAAGATCAAATTGATATTTATATATACTATACATTTAAGTTTGGATCTATATTAACAATACTGAATGATAGGTATGATGAAATCAAATGTTGATCCGAATTTTCTAACCAGAGGACTGTTTGATTTCACATTTGCAGATATGGGCTGT